>NW_022264467.1:0-28700 GCF_002021735.2 Oncorhynchus kisutch
ATTCTAGGCTTCTGAAGCAAACGGAAGTGGAATTAACCCAAAAGGTGTTTTGATGTACATAACCTTCAAGGTTGAAAATGACTACATTCACCCTGTGTAGATCGTAGCAGTCAATTCTTAACTTAAAGACTTAAAACTCAGGATTATGTAAGTTCTATGTCAATCAAGACATGTGTTTACTTATAGCTTCCTGTGCCAACCGGAAGTGCCTTTAATTGGGTCACACTGTCTGTTTTGAAGGGTTAGAAAAGTCACATCTCTCCAAAACTTCATATGTGTGGACTAGGTAACCCTCCTAAACTGTAAATCAGTCATTTCTCCCAGCAGATGTCAAAGAAAAGCTCTCACACACACACACAGCAAGGATGGAGTGATAAAGTGCGGTGCTCAAAGACACAGAGAGGAGGCAATGAATAAAATAATCTCTAGGCCGTGCCGAGTTCAACGAGATATCCCGCTTGACCGTAGCTCGCTCGGTCTAAGCGCAGCGACCATAGAAAAGTAGGCCCAAAATGAAGCCTGCCCACAACGTCATTTGCTTTTGGGTGACAGTGAGAGAACCGTTAGGGTGAAGAAGCACAATTCGACCTCAGGTACGTTCCTAAGGTCCTCCCGATCCGTGCAAGCCTAACGTTGACCGTGTGGCACATTAACCCTTATAGTTAAAAGAGGGTGTTTACTCAAAGAGTTTGCATGACTTCTCTCCCCATAGGAATACATTGCCTGCACCCCTAAATCAACCTGAAGCCTATGTGGGTTATGAATGTCGTATGAACCTGTCTTCGATGACAGTCCATCAGGCCACTACGAGGTCTACCTGTGTTGATTCTAAGCTTCCTGGACCAACCGGAAGTGGTTAAATCACCCTAAAAGTGTTTATCCATACCCTGCCTGCAGTTGATAGACATAGTGCATTCAACCTGTGTAAATCAGTTAATTCTTAACGTAAGGACCTAAAACTCAGGATTCTGTAAAAGCATACCCCAGTGAGGATATGTGTTGATTTATAGCTTCCTGTACCAACCGGAAGTGTCATAATTGGTGTCTCTTGGGCTGTTTCGAGGGGTTTTAAAAAAGTCAGATCTTTCCAAAACTTCATATATGTGATTAGGCAACCCCCATGAACTGTAAATCAGTCATTTTTCCCATAAAATTCAAAGGAAAAATAAATCACCCTAAAACACAACTTGGATGGAGGGACGTATTGGGGTGCGGAGAGGACAGACAGTGACTGCAATAGTTAGCTTTGTTCGAGCTAAAAAAAGAACCGTCAGACCTAGAGTTCCGAAACTTTAGAATCCTGTTCTAGACCTCCGGTCAATAGTGCGTGGTGAGTTACGTGGCTCTAGAAGGTTCTCGGACCGAGAAACAGCCTCGTACATTTGCAATGACTTCAATTCATTTTGACCGTTACGAAAATGACGACATTTAGAAAAGTCTCCGAGACGCAAGGCTAGGTGCATTGAAACCGGCTCGGCCCATAGAGACAGATCCAACGTTTCTGTCCGATAGCTCATTCAAGGACCCCGTAGCAAGGCATGGAAAAAAGTGGATTTTCAGCACCAATTAGGGTTTTACTCGGGCACCGAAGGACCTATCGAGCCGAAACTCGGGATTCGGGGTCGCCTCACATAGGCCTACACATAATGTCCGACCTGGACCCGCAGCTAGAACGTAATGTGTTTTACGTTTTTATTATGTTTTAAACGAAGGCGCTGTGAATTATGGGCTTGCTCTGACATATGTGATAGTTGGCTTCTAAATGAGTAGGAAAAAGTGGGTTTGGTGTCAATTGATATCAGTTTGGTGTCATAATGACATCTAATTGACTGATGGACACTGACTTGCTAGTTGACTTTTGTACATTTGCAATGTGTTTAAACGGAGAGGGACCATCACCAAAATGGCATTCTGAAATCAACACAAAAAATGGCATCACCACAGTCTCCAGACTGTGCCGAGTTCAACGAGACGCCCCGCTTGACCGTAGCTCGTTCTGAGTGCAGCGACTTTGAAAAAAAGAAGGCCCAAAATGCATTTAACGGTCATTCTGATTTTAATGCCCGCTATAGGAGCACCCTACTACGGCCCTCTTTCACTCAGGGCCGTCCTGGGTGCTTTATGGACTGTTAGCCAAGTGCTGGAGGAGGAAATAGACCCGTGCACCTGGTGATTGAAACGTGCAGGTAACCCAGAGAGGAAATAGACCTGTGCACTGGTGATTGAAAACGTGCATCTGGTAACCCAAAAATTCAAATATGGTCCTAAATGCATTTAAGGGTCATTCTGATTTTAATGCCCGCTATGGAAACACCCTACTACGGCCCTCTCTCTGTCGGGGGCGACCTGAGTGCATTATGGACACTTTGAAATTTCACGATGGATACTGATGTTGTGCACAGGTAACCCAAAAAATACAAATATGGTCCTAAATGCATTGCATTTACTGGTCATTCTGATTTTAATGCCCGCTATAGGAGCACCCTACTACGGCCCTCTTCACTCAGGGCCGTCCTGGGTGCTTTATGGACTGTTAGCCAAGTGCTGGAGGAGGAAATAGACCCGTGCACCTGGTGATTGAAAACGTGCATCTGGTAACCCAAAAAATTCAAATATGGTCCTAAATGCATTTAAGGGTCATTCTGATTTTAATGCCCGCTATAGGAGCACCCTACTACGGCCCTCTTTCACTCAGGGCCGACCTGGGTGCTTTATGGACTGTTAGCCAAGTGCTGGAGGAGGAGGAAATAGACCCGGGGCACTGGTGATTGAAAACGTGCATCTGGTAACCCAAGAGGAAATAGAACCGTGCACCTGGTGATGAAAACGTGCATCTGGTAACCCAAAAATTCAAATATGGTCCTAAATGCATTTAAGGGTCATTCTGATTTTAATGCCGCTATAGGAGCACCCTACTACGGCCCTCTTTCACTCAGGGCCGTCCTGGGTGCTTTATGCTGTTAGCCAAGTGCTGGAGGAGGAAATAGACCACGTGCACCTGGTGATTGAAAACGGCATCTGGTAACCCAAGAGGAAATAGACCCGTGCACCTGGTGATTGAAAACGGCATCTGGTAACCCAAAAATTCAAAATATGGTCCTAAATGCATTTAAGGGTCATTCTGATATTAATGCCCGCTATGGAAACACCCTACTACGGCCCTCTCTCTGTCAGGGGCGACCTGAGTGCATTATGGACACTTTGAAATTTCACGATGGATACTGATTGTGTGCATCTGGTAACCCAAAAATTTAAATATGAATAGAAGACACAGAGAGGCTAAAAAGTTTAAACTCTCTCTCATGGGATGAAGGGACATACAGGCCTAAAGGCCCAAACACCCCTAACCAGGTTATAACCAAAAGGTGTTTTGATGTACATAACCTTCAAAGGTGTGAAAATGACTACATTCAACCCGTGTAGATCGTAGATCAGTCAATTCTTAACTTAAAGACTTAAAAAAGCAGGATTATGTAAGTTTCTATGTCAATCAAGACATTGTTTACTTATAGCTTCCTGTGCCCAACGGAAGTGCCTTTAATTGGGTCACACTGTCTGTTTGGAAGGTTAGAAAAGTCACATTCTCCAAAAAATTCATTATGTGTGACTAGGTAAGACCCACCAAACAAAAGACCCACCAAACAAAAGACCAACAAAACAAAAGACCCACCAAACAAAAGACCCACCAAAAAAAAAAGACAAGACTCAGCCACACCAAGACATTTGACATCAGTGTGACAGGAAAGTTGCTTGTCATTGTTACATGACAGTAGGTTGTCGTAAGACAAAGCTGCATGAAGTGTGAACTACAGTTTCTTGGATCCATAAAACAATGTGCTTTGGAGAATGCGGGCATCGATCCCACTACCAACGCATGCAAAGCATTTGAACTAATTCCCAGCAGTTGGATTTCCGCAAGAAGCAACCAAGAGTGTCAGTCTTGTCAGGCTATGCTCTTGGTTGACTTGTTAGTTTACGCGCCAGGCACCATTGACAATTTACATGCATGTGACTCAGAATTTTGACACTCAAAATCTACATATTAGCCAGTACGGGGATCGAATCCATGACCTCGGCATTATTAGCACCACACTCTAACCTACTGAGCTAACCGCTCACTAGCTATTGCACGCAATTGTTGAGATGCACCAAGCCTCTGCAAGTGCTGGCGCGTAAACTAACAAGTCAACCAAGAGAATGCTGACAAGCTGGACACTCTGGTTGCTTCTTGCGGAAATTCCAAACAGCTGGGGAATTTGATCAATTGGTAGCATGCTATAGGTATTGGGTCGATGCCCGCATCCCCAAAAACACATTTTTTGGTGGATCCAAGAAATCTTCAGTTCACACTTCATGCAGCCTTGTCTTACGACAACCTACTGTCATGTCACAATGACAAGCAACTTTCCTGTCACACTGATGTCAAAATGTCAGATGAAAAAGCAAAGCATTACTTACTTTCAGAGGAGCAGCGTGACACACACATGAGATCCACAAACAAAGCTGTGGATAGTTTCCTGAAGCAGAGCATAAAGAAAGAACAAATACAAATCCCGAAAACCTGGATCGAACCAGGGACTTTTAAATCTTCAGTCTAACGCTCTCCCAAACTGAGCAATTCAGCAATGCACTTAACATAATTATGTGGCACCATTGACAATTTACATGCATGTGACTCACAATTTTGACACTCAAAATGTACATATTAGCCAGTACGGGGATCGAACCCATGACCTTTGCATTACTAGCATCAGACTCTAACCAAACTGAGCTAACCGGCACTAGCTGTTGGGTGCAATTGTTGAGATGTACTGAGCCTCTGCAAGTGCTGGCACGTAAACTAACAAGTACCAAGAGCATAGCCTGACAAGACTGGACACTCTTGTTGCTTCTTGCAGAAATTCCAAACAGCTGGGGAATTTGATCAATTGGTAGCATGCTATAGGATTGGGATCGATGCCCGCATTCCCCAAAAACAATTTTTTTTGTGCATCCAAGAAAGCTCCAGTTCACACTTCATGCAGCCTTGTCTTACGACAACCTACTGTCATGTAACAATGACTAGCAACTTTCCTGTCACACTGATGTCAAAATGTCAGATGAAAAAGCAGACTTACTTACTTTCCGAGGAGCAGTGTGACACACACCATTGAGGACCACAACCAAAGCTGGGGTAGTTCCTTGAAGCCAGAGCATATAGAAAGAACAAAACAAATGCAAAAAACGGGAATGAACCAGAGACCATTAGATCTTCAGTCTAACACTCTCCCAACTGAGATATTTCTGCAATCACTAAACTTAATTATGTGGCACCATTGACAATTACATGCATGTGACTCACAATTTTGACACTCAAAATGTACATATTAGCCAGTACGGGGATCGAAAACCCAGACCAAGACCAAGACCACAGACTAAGACCAAGAACAAGACCAGACCAACAAGACCAAGACAAGACAGACCAGACCAAAACCAGGCGGAAGGGTACCTAGTGGTTAGAGCGCTGGACTAGTAATTGAAAGGTGCAAGTTCAATCCCCCAAGCTGACAAGGTCTTGTGTCTGGGACTTGGAGGGTCAAACAAAAGACCCACCAAACAAAAGACCCACCAAACAAAAGACCCACCAACCAAAAGACCCACCAAACAAAACAAAGACCCCAAAACAAACAAAAGACCCACCAAACCAAGACCCACAAACAAAAGATCCACCAAACAAAAGACCCACCAAACAAAAGACCCAAGGTCAGACCACACCAAGACATTTTGACACAGTGTGACAGGAAAGTTGCTTGTCTTGTTACATGACAGTAGGTTGTCGTAAGACAAAGCTGCATGAAGTGAAATACAGTTTTCTTGGATCCGAAAACAATGTGCTTTTGGAGAATGCGGCATCGATCCCACTACCTCACGCATGCAAAGCCTTGACCTAATCCCCGCAGTTGGAATTTCCGCAAGAAGCAACCAAGAGTGTCCAGCTTGTCAGGCATGCTCTTGGTTGACTTGTTAGTTTACGCGCCAGGCACATTGACAATTTACATGCATGTGACTCACAATTTTGACACTCAAAATCTACATATTAGCCAGTACGGGGATCGAATCCATGACCTTTGGATTATTAGCATCACACTCTAACCTACTGAGCTAACCGCTCACTAGCTATTGCACGCAATTGTTGAGATGCACCAAGCCTCTGCAAGTGCTGGCACGTAAACTAACAAGTCAACCAAGAGCATTGCCTGACAAGACTGGACACTCTTGGTTGCTTCTTGCGGAGAAATTCCAAACAGCTGGGGAATTTGATCAATTGGTAGCATGCTATAGGTATTGGGATCGATGCCCGCATTCCCCAAAAACATTTTTTTGTGCATCCAAGAAAGCTCCAGTTCACACTTCATGCAGCCTTGTCTTACGACAACCTACTGTCATGTAACAATGACTAGCAACTTTCCTGTCACACTGATGTCAAAATGTCAGATGAAAAAGCAAGACATTACTTACTTTCCGAGGAGCAGTGTGACACACACCATTGAGGACCACAACAAAGCTGGGGATAGTTTCCTTGAAGCCAGAGCATATAGAAAGAACAAAAACAAATGCCAAAAACCGGGATTGAACCAGAGACCATTAGATCTTCAGTCTAACACTCTCCCAACTGAGATATTTCTGCAATTCACTAAACTTAATTATGTGGCACCATTGACAATTTACATGCATGTGACTCACAATTTTGACACTCAAAATGTACATATTAGCCAGTACGGGGATCGAACCCATGACCCAGACCAAGACCAAGACCCAGACTAAGACCAAGAACAAGACCAGACCAAGAACAAGACCAAGACAAGACAAGACAGGACCAAAACCAGGCGGAAGGGTAGCCTAGTGGTTAGAGCGCTGGACTAGTAATTGAAAGGTTGCAAGTTCAATCCCCCAAGCTGACAAGGTCTTGGTGTTGGGTCTTGTCTGGGTCAAAAAAAGACCCACCAAACAAAAGACCAACAAAACAAAAGACCCACAAACCAAGGACCCAACAACAAAGACCACCAAACAAGATCCACAAAACAAAAAGACCCACCAAAAAAAGACCCACCAAACAAAAGACCCACCAAACAAAAGACCCAAGACTCAGACCACACCAAGACATTTTGACATCAGTGTGACAGGAAAGTTGCTTGTCATTGTTACATGACAGTAGGTTGTCGTAAGACAAAGCTGCATGAAGTGTGAACTACAGTTTTCTTGGATCCATAAAACAATGTGCTTTTGGAGAATGCGGGCATCGATCCCACTACCTCACGCATGCAAAGCATTGACCTAATTCCCCAGCAGTTTGGAATTTCCGCAAGAAGCAACCAAGAGTGTCCAGTCTTGTCAGGCTATGCTCTTGGTTGACTTGTTAGTTTACGCGCCAGGCACCATTGACAATTTACATGCATGTGACTCAGAATTTTGACACTCAAAATCTACATATTAGCCAGTACGGGGATCGAATCCATGACCTTGGCATTATTAGCACCACACTCTAACCTACTGAGCTAACCGCTCACTAGCTATTGCACGCAATTGTTGAGATGCACCAAGCCTCTGCAAGTGCTGGCGCGTAAACTAACAAGTCAACCAAGAGCATTGCCTGACAAGACTGGACTCTTGGTTGCTTCTTGCGGAAATTCCAAACAGCTGGGGAATTTGATCAATTGGTAGCATGCTATAGGTATTGGGGTCGATGCCCGCATTCCCCAAAAACACATTTTTTGGTGGATCCAAGAAATCTTCAGTTCACACTTCATGCAGCCTTGTCTTACGACAACCTACTGTCATGTCACAATGACAAGCAACTTTCCTGTCACACTGATGTCAAAATGTCAGATGAAAAAGCAAAGCATTACTTACTTTCAGAGGAGCAGCGTGACACACCATTGAGATCCACAAACAAAGCTGTGGATAGTTCCTTGAAGCCAGAGCATAAAGAAAGAACAAATACAAATCCCGAAAACCAGGATCGAACCAGGGACTTTTAATATCTTCAGTCAACGCTCTCCCAACTGAGCAATTTTCAGCAATGCACTTAACTTAATTATGTGGCCACCATTGACAATTACATGCATGTGACTCACAATTTTGACACTCAAAATGTACTAATTAGCCAGTACGGGGATCGAAACCATGACCTTTGCATTACTAGCATCAGACTCTAACCAACTGAGCTAACCGGCCACTAGCTATGGGTGCAATTGTTGAGATGCACTGAGCCTCTGAAGTGCTGGCACGTAAACTAACAAGTAACCAAGAGATCGCCTGACAAGACGGACACTCTTGGTTGCTTTCTTGCAGAAATTCCAAACAGCTGGGGAATTTGATCAATTGTAGCATTGCTATAGGTATTGGGATCGATGCCCGCATTCCCCAAAAACACATTTTTTTGTGGATCCAAGAAAGCTCCAGTTCACACTTCATGCAGCCTTGTCTTACGACAACCTACTGTCATGTAACAATGACTAGCAACTTTCCTGTCACACTGATGTCAAAATGTCAGATGAAAAAGCAAGACATTACTTACTTTCGAGGAGGACAGTGTGACAACACACCATTGAGGACCACAACAAAGAGGGGATAGTTTTCCTTGAAGCCAGAGCATATAGAAAGAACAAAACAAATGCCAAAAACCAGGGATTGAACCAGAGGCCCATTAGATCTTCAGTCTAACACTCTCCACTGAGATATTCTGCAATTCACTAAACTTAATTATGTGGCACCATTGACAATTTAATGCATGTGACTCACAATTTTGACACTCAAAATGTACATATTAGCCAGTACGGGGATCGCACCCATGACCCAGACCAAGCCAAGACCCAGACTAAGACCAAGAACAAGACCAGACCAAGAACAAGACCAAGACCAAGACAAGACCAAGACCAACACCAGGCGGAAGGGGTTAGCCTAGTGGTAGAGCGCTGGACTAGTAATGAAAGTTGCAAGTTCAATACCCCAAGCTGACACAGGTCTTGGTGTCTGGGTCTTGTCTGGGTCAAACAAAAGACCCACCAAATAAAAGACCACAAAACAAAAGACCCACCAAACAACCCAACAAACAAAAGACCCACACCAAAGACCAAAACCAAAGAACCAACAAACAAAACCCACCAAACAAAAGACCCACCCACAAAAGACCACAACAAAAGACCACCAACAAACAAAAGACCCACACCAAACAAAAGACCCACCAAACCAAAGACCCACCAAACAAAAGACCAGACCACAGCCAAGACATTTTGACATCAGTTGTGACAGGAAAGTGCTTGTCATTGGTACATGACAGTAGGTTGTCGTAAGACAAAGACTGCATGAAGTGTGAACTACAGTTTTTCTGGATCCATAAAAACAATGTGCTTTTGGAGAATCGGGCTATCGATCCACTACCTCACGCATGCAAGCATTTGACCTAATTCCCCAGCAGTTTGGAATTTCCGCAAGAAGCAACCAAGAGTGTCCAGTCTTGTCAGGCTATGCTCTTGGTTGACTTGTTAGTTTACGCGCCAGGCACCATTGACAATTTACATGCATGTGACTCAGAATTTTGACACTCAAAATCTACATATAGCCAGTACCGGGGATCGAATGCATGACCTTGGCATTATTAGCACCACACTCTAACCTACTGAGCTAACCGCTCACTAGCTATTGCACGCAATGTTGAGATGCACCAGCCTCTGCAAGTGCTGGCGCGTAAACTAACAAGTCAACCAAGAGCATGCCTGCAAGACTGGACACTCTGGTGCTCTTGCAGAAATTCCAAACAGCTGGGGAATTTGATCAATTGGTAGCATGCTATAGGTATTGGGGATCGATTGCCCGCATTCCCCAAAAACACATTTTTTTGTGGATCCAGAAAGCTTCAGTTCACACTTCATGCAGCCTTGTCTTACGACAACCTACTGTCATGTCACAATGACAAGCAACTTCCTGTCACACTGATGTCAAAATGTCAGATGAAAAAGCAAAGCATTACTACTTTCAGAGGAGCAGCGTGACACACACCATTGAGATCCACAAACAAAGCTGTGGATAGTTTCCTTGAAGCCAGCATAAAGAAAGAACAAATACCAAATCCCGAAAAACCGGGATCGAACAAGGGACTTTCAGATTTTCAGTCTAACCTCTCCCAACTGAGCTATTTCAGCAATGCACTTAACTTAATTATGTGGCACCATTGACAATTTAACATGCATGTGACTCACAATTTGACACTCAAAATGTACATATTAGCCAGTACGGGGATCGAACCCAAGACTCTTTGCATTATTAGCATCAGACTCGAACCAACTGAGCTAACCGGACACTAAGCTATTGGGCGCATTTGGTTGAGATGCACTAAGCCTCTGCAAGTGCTGGCGCGTAAACTAAAAGTCAACCAAGAGCATAGCCTGACAAGACTGGACACTCTTGGTTGCTTCTTGCAGAAATTCCAACAGCTGGGGAATTTGATCAATTGGTAGCATGCTATAGGTATTGGGATCGATGCCCGCATTCCCCAAAAACACATTTTTTTGTGGATCCAAGAAAGCTCCAGTTAACACTTCATACAGCCTTGTCTTACGACAACCTACTGTCATGTCACAATGACAAGCAACTTTCCTGTCACACTGATGTCAAAATGTCAGATGAAAAAGCAAAGCATTACTTACTTTCAAAGGAGCAGCGTGACACACACCATTGAGATCCACAAAGAAAGCTGTGGATAGTTTCCTTGAAGCCAGAGCATAAAGAAAGAAAACAAATCCAAATCCCGAAAACGAACCAGGGACTTTTAAATCTTCAGTCTAACGCTCTCCCAACTGAGCAATTTCAGCAATGCACTTAACTTAATTATGTGGCACCATTGACAATTTACATGCATGTGACTCAGAAATTTGACACTCAAAATCTACATATTAGCCAGTACGGGGATCGAATCCATGACCTGGCATTATTAGCACCACACTCTAACCTACTGAGCTAACCGCTCACTAGCTATTGCACGCAATTGTTGAGATGCACCAAGCCTCTGCAAGTGCTGGCGCGTAAACTAACAAGTCAAACAAGAGCATTGCCTGACAAGACTGGACACTCTTGGTTGCTTCTTGCGGAAATTCCAAACAGCTGGGGAATTTGATCAATTGGTAGCATGCTATAGGTATTGGGGTCGATGCCCGCATTCCCCAAAAACACATTTTTTTGGTGGATCCAAGAAATCTTCAGTTCACACTTCATGCAGCCTTGTCTTACGACAACCTACTGTCATGTCACAATGACAAGCAACTTTCCTGTCACACTGATGTCAAAATGTCAGATGAAAAAGCAAAGCATTACTTACTTTCAGAGGAGCAGCGTGACACACACCATTGAGATCCACAACAAAGCTGTGGATAGTTTCCTTGAAGCCAGAGCATAAAGAAAGAACAAATACAAATCCCGAAAACCAGGATCGAACCAGGGACTTTTAAATTTTCAGTCTAACGCTCTCCCAACTGAGATATTTCTGCAATTCACTAAACTTAATTATGTGGCACCATTGACAATTTACATGCATGTGACTCACAATTTTGACACTCAAAATGTACATATTAGCCAGTACGGGGATCGAAACCATGACCTTTGCATTACTAGCATCAGACTCTAACCAACTGAGCTAACCGGCCACTAGCTATTGGGTGCAATTGTTGAGATGCACTGAGCCTCTGCAAGTGCTGGCACATAAACTAACAAGTCAACCAAGAGCATAGCCTGACAAGACTGGACACTCTTGGTTGCTTCTTGCAGAAATTCCAAACAGCTGGGGAATTTGATCAATTGTTAGCATGCTATAGGTATTGGGATCGATGCCCGCATTCCCCAAAAACACATTTTTTTGTGGATCCAAGAAAGCTCAGTTCGCACTTCATGCAGCCTTGTCTTACGACAACCTACTGTCATGTCACAATGACAAGCAACTTTCCTGTCACACTGATGTCAAAATGTCAGATGAAAAAGCAAAGCATTACTTACTTTCAAAGGAGCAGCGTGACACACACCATTGAGATCCACAAAGAAAGCTGTGGATAGTTTCCTTGAAGCCAGAGCATAAAGAAAGAACCAATACAAATCCCGAAAACCTGGATCGAACCAGGGACTTTTAAATCTTCAGTCTAACGCTCTCCCAACTGAGCAATTTCAGCAATGCACTTAACTTAATTATGTGGCACCATTGACAATTTACATGCATGTGACTCACAATTTTGACACTCAAAATGTACATATTAGCCAGTACGGGGATCGAACCCATGACCTTTGCATTATTAGCATCAGACTCTAACCAACTGAGCTAACCGGACACTAGCTATTGGGCGCATTTGGTTGAGATGCACTAAGCCTCTGCAAGTGCTGGCGCGTAAACTAACAAGTCAAACAAGAGCATAGCCTGACAAGACTGGACACTCTTGGTTGCTTCTTGCAGAAATTCCAAACAGCTGGGGAATTTGATCAATTGGTAGCATGCTATAGGTATTGGGATCGATGCCCGCATTCCCCAAAAACACATTTTTTTGTGGATCCAAGAAAGCTCAAGTTCGCACTTCATGCAGCCTTGTCTTACGACAACCTACTGTCATGTCACAATGACAAGCAACTTTCCTGTCACACTGATGTCAAAATGTCAGATGAAAAAGCAAAGCATTACTTACTTTCAAAGGAGCAGCGTGACACACACCATTGAGATCCACAAAGAAAGCTGTGGATAGTTTCCTTGAAGCCAGAGCATAAAGAAAGAACAAATACAAATCCCGAAAACCTGGATCGAACCAGGGACTTTTAAATCTTCAGTATAACGCTCTCCCAACTGAGCAATTTCAGCAATGCACTTAACTTAATTATGTGGCACCATTGACAATTTACATGCATGTGACTCACAATTTTGACACTCAAAATGTACATATTAGCCAGTACAGGGATCGAACCCATGACCTTTGCATTACTAGCATCAGACTCTAACCAACTGAGCTAACCGGCCACTAGCTATTGGGTGCAATTGTTGAGATGCACTGAGCCTCTGCAAGTGCTGGCACGTAAACTAACAAGTCAACCAAGAGCATAGCCTGACAAGACTGGACACTCTTGGTTGCTTCTTGCAGAAATTCCAAACAGCTGGGGAATTTGATCAATTGGTAGCATGCTATAGGTATTGGGATCGATGCCCGCATTCCCCAAAAACAATTTTTTTTGTGCATCCAAGAAAGCTCCAGTTCACACTTCATGCAGCCTTGTCTTACGACAACCTACTGTCATGTAACAATGACTAGCAACTTTCCTGTCACACTGATGTCAAAATGTCAGATGAAAAAGCAAGACATTACTTACTTTCCGAGGAGCAGTGTGACACACACCATTGAGGACCACAACAAAGCTGGGGATAGTTTCCTTGAAGCCAGAGCATATAGAAAGAACAAAAACAAATGCCAAAAACCGGGATTGAACCAGAGACCATTAGATCTTCAGTCTAACACTCTCCCAACTGAGATATTTCTGCAATTCACTAAACTTAATTATGTGGCACCATTGACAATTTACATGCATGTGACTCACAATTTTGACACTCAAAATGTACATATTAGCCAGTACGGGGATCGAACCCATGACCCAGACCAAGACCAAGACCCAGACTAAGACCAAGAACAAGACCAGACCAAGAACAAGACCAAGGCAAGACAAGACCAAGACCAAAACCAGGCGGAAGGGTAGCCTAGTGGTTAGAGCGCTGGACTAGTAATTGAAAGGTTGCAAGTTCAATCCCCCAAGCTGACAAGGTCTTGGTGTCTGGGACTTGTCTGGGTCAAACAAAAGACCCACCAAACAAAAGACCCAACAAAACAAAAGACCCACCAAACAAAAGACCCACCAAACAAAAGACCCACCAAACAAAAGATCCACCAAACAAAAGACCCACCAAACAAAAGACCCAAGACTCAGACCACACCAAGACATTTTGACATCAGTGTGACAGGAAAGTTGCTTGTCATTGTTACATGACAGTAGGTTGTCGTAAGACAAAGCTGCATGAAGTGTGAACTACAGTTTTCTTGGATCCATAAAACAATGTGCTTTTGGAGAATGCGGGCATCGATCCCACTACCTCACGCATGCAAAGCATTTGACCTAATTCCCCAGCAGTTTGGAATTTCCGCAAGAAGCAACCAAGAGTGTCCAGTCTTGTCAGGCTATGCTCTTGGTTGACTTGTTAGTTTACGCGCCAGGCACCATTGACAATTTACATGCATGTGACTCAGAATTTTGACACTCAAAATCTACATATTAGCCAGTACGGGGATCGAATCCATGACCTTGGCATTATTAGCACCACACTCTAACCTACTGAGCTAACCGCTCACTAGCTATTGCACGCAATTGTTGAGATGCACCAAGCCTCTGCAAGTGCTGGCGCGTAAACTAACAAGTCAACCAAGAGCATTGCCTGACAAGACTGGACACTCTTGGTTGCTTCTTGCGGAAATTCCAAACAGCTGGGGAATTTGATCAATTGGTAGCATGCTATAGGTATTGGGGTCGATGCCCGCATTCCCCAAAAACACATTTTTTTGGTGGATCCAAGAAATCTTCAGTTCACACTTCATGCAGCCTTGTCTTACGACAACCTACTGTCATGTCACAATGACAAGCAACTTTCCTGTCACACTGATGTCAAAATGTCAGATGAAAAAGCAAAGCATTACTTACTTTCAGAGGAGCAGCGTGACACACACCATTGAGATCCACAAACAAAGCTGTGGATAGTTTCCTTGAAGCCAGAGCATAAAGAAAGAACAAATACAAATCCCGAAAACCAGGATCGAACCAGGGACTTTTAAATTTTCAGTCTAACGCTCTCCCAACTGAGATATTTCTGCAATTCACTAAACTTAATTATGTGGCACCATTGACAATTTACATGCATGTGACTCACAATTTTGACACTCAAAATGTACATATTAGCCAGTACGGGGATCGAAACCATGACCTTTGCATTACTAGCATCAGACTCTAACCAACTGAGCTAACCGGCCACTAGCTATTGGGTGCAATTGTTGAGATGCACTGAGCCTCTGCAAGTGCTGGCACATAAACTAACAAGTCAACCAAGAGCATAGCCTGACAAGACTGGACACTCTTGGTTGCTTCTTGCAGAAATTCCAAACAGCTGGGGAATTTGATCAATTGTTAGCATGCTATAGGTATTGGGATCGATGCCCGCATTCCCCAAAAACACATTTTTTTGTGGATCCAAGAAAGCTCAAGTTCGCACTTCATGCAGCCTTGTCTTACGACAACCTACTGTCATGTCACAATGACAAGCAACTTTCCTGTCACACTGATGTCAAAATGTCAGATGAAAAAGCAAAGCATTACTTACTTTCAAAGGAGCAGCGTGACACACACCATTGAGATCCACAAAGAAAGCTGTGGATAGTTTCCTTGAAGCCAGAGCATAAAGAAAGAACCAATACAAATCCCGAAAACCTGGATCGAACCAGGGACTTTTAAATCTTCAGTCTAACGCTCTCCCAACTGAGCAATTTCAGCAATGCACTTAACTTAATTATGTGGCACCATTGACAATTTACATGCATGTGACTCACAATTTTGACACTCAAAATGTACATATTAGCCAGTACAGGGATCGAACCCATGACCTTTGCATTACTAGCATCAGACTCTAACCAACTGAGCTAACCGGCCACTAGCTATTGGGTGCAATTGTTGAGATGCACTGAGCCTCTGCAAGTGCTGGCACGTAAACTAACAAGTCAACCAAGAGCATAGCCTGACAAGACTGGACACTCTTGGTTGCTTCTTGCAGAAATTCCAAACAGCTGGGGAATTTGATCAATTGGTAGCATGCTATAGGTATTGGGATCGATGCCCGCATTCCCCAAAAACAATTTTTTTGTGCATCCAAGAAAGCTCCAGTTCACACTTCATGCAGCCTTGTCTTACGACAACCTACTGTCATGTAACAATGACTAGCAACTTTCCTGTCACACTGATGTCAAAATGTCAGATGAAAAAGCAAGACATTACTTACTTTCCGAGGAGCAGTGTGACACACACCATTGAGGACCACAACAAAGCTGGGGATAGTTTCCTTGAAGCCAGAGCATATAGAAAGAACAAAAACAAATGCCAAAAACCGGGATTGAACCAGAGACCATTAGATCTTCAGTCTAACACTCTCCCAACTGAGATATTTCTGCAATTCACTAAACTTAATTATGTGGCACCATTGACAATTTACATGCATGTGACTCACAATTTTGACACTCAAAATGTACATATTAGCCAGTACGGGGATCGAACCCATGACCCAGACCAAGACCAAGACCCAGACTAAGACCAAGAACAAGACCAGACCAAGAACAAGACCAAGGCAAGACAAGACCAAGACCAAAACCAGGCGGAAGGGTAGCCTAGTGGTTAGAGCGCTGGACTAGTAATTGAAAGGTTGCAAGTTCAATCCCCCAAGCTGACAAGGTCCTTGGTGTCTGGGACTTGTCTGGGTCAAACAAAAGACCCACCAAACAAAAGACCCAACAAAACAAAAGACCCACCAAACAAAAGACCCACCAAACAAAAGATCCACCAAACAAAAGACCCACCAAACAAAAGACCCAAGACTCAGACCACACCAAGACATTTTGACATCAGTGTGACAGGAAAGTTGCTTGTCATTGTTACATGACAGTAGGTTGTCGTAAGACAAAGCTGCATGAAGTGTGAACTACAGTTTTCTTGGATCCATAAAACAATGTGCTTTTGGAGAATGCGGGCATCGATCCCACTACCTCACGCATGCAAAGCATTTGACCTAATTCCCCAGCAGTTTGGAATTTCCGCAAGAAGCAACCAAGAGTGTCCAGTCTTGTCAGGCTATGCTCTTGGTTGACTTGTTAGTTTACGCGCCAGGCACCATTGACAATTTACATGCATGTGACTCAGAATTTTGACACTCAAAATCTACATATTAGCCAGTACGGGGATCGAATCCATGACCTTGGCATTATTAGCACCACACTCTAACCTACTGAGCTAACCGCTCACTAGCTATTGCACGCAATTGTTGAGATGCACCAAGCCTCTGCAAGTGCTGGCGCGTAAACTAACAAGTCAACCAAGAGCATTGCCTGACAAGACTGGACACTCTTGGTTGCTTCTTGCGGAAATTCCAAACAGCTGGGGAATTTGATCAATTGGTAGCATGCTATAGGTATTGGGGTCGATGCCCGCATTCCCCAAAAACACATTTTTTTGGTGGATCCAAGAAATCTTCAGTTCACACTTCATGCAGCCTTGTCTTACGACAACCTACTGTCATGTCACAATGACAAGCAACTTTCCTGTCACACTGATGTCAAAATGTCAGATGAAAAAGCAAAGCATTACTTACTTTCAGAGGAGCAGCGTGACACACACCATTGAGATCCACAAACAAAGCTGTGGATAGTTTCCTTGAAGCCAGAGCATAAAGAAAGAACAAATACAAATCCCGAAAACCAGGATCGAACCAGGGACTTTAAATCTTCAGTCTAACGCTCTCCCAACTGAGCATATTTCAGCAATGCACTAACTTAATTATGTGGCACCATTGACAATTTACATGCATGTGACTCACAATTTTGACACTCAAAATGTACATATTAGCCAGTACGGGGATCGAACCCATGACCTTTGCATTACTAGCATCAGACTCTAACCAACTGAGCTAACCGGACACTAGCTATTGGGTGCAATTTGGTTGAGATGCACTAAGCCTCTGCAAGTGCTGGCGCAGTAAACTAACAAGTCAACCAAGAGCATAGCCTGACAAGACTGGACACTCTTGGTTGCTTCTTGCAGAAATTCCAAACAGCTGGGGAATTTGATCAATTGGTAGCATGCTATAGGTATTGGGATCGATGCCCGCATTCCCCAAAAACACATTTTTTTGTGGATCCAAGAAAGCTCAAGTTCGCACTTCATGCAGCCTTGTCTTACGACAACCTACTGTCATGTCACAATGACAAGCAACTTTCCTGTCACACTGATGTCAAAATGTCAGATGAAAAAGCAAAGCATTACTTACTTTCAAAGGAGCAGCGTGACACACACCATTGAGATCCACAAAGAAAGCTGTGGATAGTTTCCTTGAAGCCAGAGCATAAAGAAAGAACAAATACAAATCCCGAAAACCTGGATCGAACCAGGGACTTTTAAATCTTCAGTATAACGCTCTCCCAACTGAGCAATTTCAGCAATGCACTTAACTTAATTATGTGGCACCATTGACAATTTACATGCATGTGACTCACAATTTTGACACTCAAAATGTACATATTAGCCAGTACAGGGATCGAACCCATGACCTTTGCATTACTAGCATCAGACTCTAACCAACTGAGCTAACCGGCCACTAGCTATTGGGTGCAATTGTTGAGATGCACTGAGCCTCTGCAAGTGCTGGCACGTAAACTAACAAGTCAACCAAGAGCATAGCCTGACAAGACTGGACACTCTTGGTTGCTTCTTGCAGAAATTCCAAACAGCTGGGGAATTTGATCAATTGGTAGCATGCTATAGGTATTGGGATCGATGCCCGCATTCCCCAAAAACAATTTTTTTTGTGCATCCAAGAAAGCTCCAGTTCACACTTCATGCAGCCTTGTCTTACGACAACCTACTGTCATGTAACAATGACTAGCAACTTTCCTGTCACACTGATGTCAAAATGTCTGATGAAAAAGCAAGACATTACTTACTTTCCGAGGAGCAGTGTGACACACACCATTGAGGACCACAACAAAGCTGGGGATAGTTTCCTTGAAGCCAGAGCATATAGAAAGAACAAAAACAAATGCCAAAAACCGGGATTGAACCAGAGACCATTAGATCTTCAGTCTAACACTCTCCCAACTGAGATATTTCTGCAATTCACTAAACTTAATTATGTGGCACCATTGACAATTTACATGCATGTGACTCACAATTTTGACACTCAAAATGTACATATTAGCCAGTACGGGGATCGAACCCATGACCCAGACCAAGACCAAGACCCAGACTAAGACCAAGAACAAGACCAGACCAAGAACAAGACCAAGGCAAGACAAGACCAAGACCAAAACCAGGCGGAAGGGTAGCCTAGTGGTTAGAGCGCTGGACTAGTAATTGAAAGGTTGCAAGTTCAATCCCCCAAGCTGACAAGGTCTTGGTGTCTGGGACTTGTCTGGGTCAAACAAAAGACCCACCAAACAAAAGACCCAACAAACAAAAGACCCACCAAACAAAAGACCCACCAAACAAAAGACCCACCAAACAAAAGATCCACCAAACAAAAGACCCACCAAACAAAAGACCCAAGACTCAGACCACACCAAGACATTTTGACATCAGTGTGACAGGAAAGTTGCTTGTCATTGTTACATGACAGTAGGTTGTCGTAAGACAAAGCTGCATGAAGTGTGAACTACAGTTTTCTTGGATCCATAAAACAATGTGCTTTTGGAGAATGCGGGCATCGATCCCACTACCTCACGCATGCAAAGCATTTGACCTAATTCCCCAGCAGTTTGGAATTTCCGCAAGAAGCAACCAAGAGTGTCCAGTCTTGTCAGGCTATGCTCTTGGTTGACTTGTTAGTTTACGCACCAGGCACCATTGACAATTTACATGCATGTGACTCAGAATTTTGACACTCAAAATCTACATATTAGCCAGTACGGGGATCGAATCCATGACCTTGGCATTATTAGCACCACACTCTAACCTACTGAGCTAACTGCTCACTAGCTATTGCACGCAATTGTTGAGATGCACCAAGCCTCTGCAAGTGCTGGCGCGTAAACTAACAAGTCAACCAAGAGCATTGCCTGACAAGACTGGACACTCTTGGTTGCTTCTTGCGGAAATTCCAAACAGCTGGGGAATTTGATCAATTGGTAGCATGCTATAGGTATTGGGGTCGATGCCCGCATTCCCCAAAAACACATTTTTTTGGTGGATCCAAGAAATCTTCAGTTCACACTTCATGCAGCCTTGTCTTACGACAACCTACTGTCATGTCACAATGACAAGCAACTTTCCTGTCACACTGATGTCAAAATGTCAGATGAAAAAGCAAAGCATTACTTACTTTCAGAGGAGCAGCGTGACACACACCATTGAGATCCACAAACAAAGCTGTGGATAGTTTCCTTGAAGCCAGAGCATAAAGAAAGAACAAATACAAATCCCGAAAACCAGGATCGAACCAGGGACTTTAAAATTTTCAGTCTAACGCTCTCCCAACTGAGATATTTCTGCAATTCACTAAACTTAATTATGTGGCACCATTGACAATTTACATGCATGTGACTCACAATTTTGACACTCAAAATGTACATATTAGCCAGTACGGGGATCGAAACCATGACCTTTGCATTACTAGCATCAGACTCTAACCAACTGAGCTAACCGGCCACTAGCTATTGGGTGCAATTGTTGAGATGCACTGAGCCTCTGCAAGTGCTGGCACATAAACTAACAAGTCAACCAAGAGCATAGCCTGACAAGACTGGACACTCTTGGTTGCTTCTTGCAGAAATTCCAAACAGCTGGGGAATTTGATCAATTGTTAGCATGCTATAGGTATTGGGATCGATGCCCGCATTCCCCAAAAACACATTTTTTTGTGGATCCAAGAAAGCTCAAGTTCGCACTTCATGCAGCCTTGTCTTACGACAACCTACTGTCATGTCACAATGACAAGCAACTTTCCTGTCACACTGATGTCAAAATGTCAGATGAAAAAGCAAAGCATTACTTACTTTCAAAGGAGCAGCGTGACACACACCATTGAGATCCACAAAGAAAGCTGTGGATAGTTTCCTTGAAGCCAGAGCATAAAGAAAGAACCAATACAAATCCCGAAAACTTGGATCGAACCAGGGACTTTTAAATCTTCAGTCTAACGCTCTCCCAACTGAGCAATTTCAGCAATGCACTTAACTTAATTATGTGGCACCATTGACAATTTACATGCATGTGACTCACAATTTTGACACTCAAAATGTACATATTAGCCAGTACGGGGATCGAACCCATGACCTTTGCATTATTAGCATCAGACTCTAACCAACTGAGCTAACCGGACACTAGCTATTGGGCGCATTGGTTGAGATGCACTAAGCCTCTGCAAGTGCTGGCGCGTAAACTAACAAGTCAAACAAGAGCATAGCCTGACAAGACTGGACACTCTTGGTTGCTTCTTGCAGAAATTCCAAACAGCTGGGGAATTTGATCAATTGGTAGCATGCTATAGGTATTGGGATCGATGCCCGCATTCCCCAAAAACAATTTTTTTGTGGATCCAAGAAAGCTCAAGTTCGCACTTCATGCAGCCTTGTCTTACGACAACCTACTGTCATGTCACAATGACAAGCAACTTTCCTGTCACACTGATGTCAAAATGTCAGATGAAAAAGCAAAGCATTACTTACTTTCAAAGGAGCAGTGTGACACACACCATTGAGGACCACAACAAAGCTGGGGATAGTTTCCTTGAAGCCAGAGCATATAGAAAGAACAAAAACAAATGCCAAAAACCGGGATTGAACCAGAGACCATTAGATCTTCAGTCTAACACTCTCCCAACTGAGATATTTCTGCAATTCACTAAACTTAATTATGTGGCACCATTGACAATTTACATGCATGTGACTCACAATTTTGACACTCAAAATGTACATATTAGCCAGTACGGGGATCGAACCCATGACCCAGACCAAGACCAAGACCCAGACTAAGACCAAGAACAAGACCAGACCAAGAACAAGACCAAGGCAAGACAAGACCAAGACCAAAACCAGGCGGAAGGGTAGCCTAGTGGTTAGAGCGCTGGACTAGTAATTGAAAGGTTGCAAGTTCAATCCCCCAAGCTGACAAGGTCCTGGTGTCTGGGACTTGTCTGGGTCAAACAAAAGACCCAACAAAACAAAAGACCCACCAAACCAAACAAAAGACCCACCAAACAAAAGACCCACCAAACAAAAGATCCACCAAACAAAAGACCCACCAAACAAAAGACCCAAGACTCAGACCACACCAAGACATTTTGACATCAGTGTGACAGGAAAGTTGCTTGTCATTGTTACATGACAGTAGGTTGTCGTAAGACAAAGCTGCATGAAGTGTGAACTACAGTTTTCTTGGATCCATAAAACAATGTGCTTTTGGAGAATGCGGGCATCGATCCCACTACCTCACGCATGCAAAGCATTTGACCTAATTCCCCAGCAGTTTGGAATTTCCGCAAGAAGCAACCAAGAGTGTCCAGTCTTGTCAGGCTATGCTCTTGGTTGACTTGTTAGTTTACGCGCCAGGCACCATTGACAATTTACATGCATGTGACTCAGAATTTTTACACTCAAAATCTACATATTAGCCAGTACGGGGATCGAATCCATGACCTTGGCATTATTAGCACCACACTCTAACCTACTGAGCTAACCGCTCACTAGCTATTGCACGCAATTGTTGAGATGCACCAAGCCTCTGCAAGTGCTGGCGCGTAAACTAACAAGTCAACCAAGAGCATTGCCTGACAAGACTGGACACTCTTGGTTGCTTCTTGCGGAAATTCCAAACAGCTGGGGAATTTGATCAATTGGTAGCATGCTATAGGTATTGGGGTCGATGCCCGCATTCACCAAAAACACATTTTTTTGGTGGATCCAAGAAATCTTCAGTTCACACTTCATGCAGCCTTGTCTTACGACAACCTACTGTCATGTCACAATGACAAGCAACTTTCCTGTCACACTGATGTCAAAATGTCAGATGAAAAAGCAAAGCATTACTTACTTTCAGAGGAGCAGCGTGACACACACCATTGAGATCCACAAACAAAGCTGTGGATAGTTTCCTTGAAGCCAGAGCATAAAGAAAGAACAAATACAAATCCCGAAAACCAGGATCGAACCAGGGACTTTTAAATTTTCAGTCTAACGCTCTCCCAACTGAGATATTTCTGCAATTCACTAAACTTAATTATGTGGCACCATCGACAATTTACATGCATGTGACTCACAATTTTGACACTCAAAATGTACATATTAGCCAGTACCGGGATCGAAACCATGACCTTTGCATTACTAGCATCAGACTCTAACCAACTGAGCTAACCGGCCACTAGCTATTGGGTGCAATTGTTGAGATGCACTGAGCCTCTGCAAGTGCTGGCACATAAACTAACAAGTCAACCAAGAGCATAGCCTGACAAGACTGGACACTCTTGGTTGCTTCTTGCAGAAATTCCAAACAGCTGGGGAATTTGATCAATTGTTAGCATGCTATAGGTATTGGGATCGATGCCCGCATTCCCCAAAAACACATTTTTTTGTGGATCCAAGAAAGCTCATGTTCGCACTTCATGCAGCCTTGTCTTACGACAACCTACTGTCATGTCACAATGACAAGCAACTTTCCTGTCACACTGATGTCAAAATGTCAGATGAAAAAGCAAAGCATTACTTACTTTCAGAGGAGCAGCGTGACACACACCATTGAGATCCACAAACAAAGCTGTGGATAGTTTCCTTGAAGCCAGAGCATAAAGAAAGAACAAATACAAATCCCGAAAACCAGGATCGAACCAGGGACTTTTAAATTTTCAGTCTAACGCTCTCCCAACTGAGATATTTCTGCAATTCACTAAACTTAATTATGTGGCACCATTGACAATTTACATGCATGTGACTCACAATTTTGACACTCAAAATGTACATATTAGCCAGTACGGGGATCGAAACCATGACCTTTGCATTACTAGCATCAGACTCTAACCAACTGAGCTAACCGGCCACTAGCTATTGGGTGCAATTGTTGAGATGCACTGAGCCTCTGCAAGTGCTGGCACATAAACTAACAAGTCAACCAAGAGCATAGCCTGACAAGACTGGACACTCTTGGTTGCTTCTTGCAGAAATTCCAAACAGCTGGGGAATTTGATCAATTGTTAGCATGCTATAGGTATTGGGATCGATGCCCGCATTCCCCAAAAACACATTTTTTTGTGGATCCAAGAAAGCTCATGTTCGCACTTCATGCAGCCTTGTCTTACGACAACCTACTGTCATGTCACAATGACAAGCAACTTTCCTATCACACTGATGTCAAAATGTCAGATGAAAAAGCAAAGCATTACTTACTTTCAAAGGAGCAGCGTGACACACACCATTGAGATCCACAAAGAAAGCTGTGGATAGTTTCCTTGAAGCCAGAGCATAAAGAAAGAACCAATACAAATCCCGAAAACCTGGATCGAACCAGGGACTTTTAAATCTTCAGTCTAACGCTCTCCCAACTGAGCAATTTCAGCAATGCACTTAACTTAATTATGTGGCACCATTGACAATTTACATGCATGTGACTCACAATTTTGACACTCAAAATGTACATATTAGCCAGTACAGGTATCGAACCCATGACCTTTGCATTAATAGCATCAGACTCTAACCAACTGAGCTAACCGGCCACTAGCTATTGGGTGCAATTGTTGAGATGCACTGAGCCTCTGCAAGTGCTGGCACGTAAACTAACAAGTCAACCAAGAGCATAGCCTGACAAGACTGGACACTCTTGGTTGCTTCTTGCAGAAATTCCAAACAGCTGGGGAATTTGATCAATTGGTAGCATGCTATAGGTATTGGGATCGATGCCCGCATTCCCCAAAAACAATTTTTTTTGTGCATCCAAGAAAGCTCCAGTTCACACTTCATGCAGCCTTGTCTTACGACAACCTACTGTCATGTAACAATGACTAGCAACTTTCCTGTCACACTGATGTCAAAATGTCAGATGAAAAAGCAAGACATTACTTACTTTCCGAGGAGCAGTGTGACACACACCATTGAGGACCACAACAAAGCTGGGGATAGTTTCCTTGAAGCCAGAGCATATAGAAAGAACAAAAACAAATGCCAAAAACCGGGAATGAACCAGAGACCATTAGATCTTCAGTCTAACACTCTCCCAACTGAGATATTTCTGCAATTCACTAAACTTAATTATGTGGCACCATTGACAATTTACATGCATGTGACTCACAATTTTGACACTCAAAATGTACATATTAGCCAGTACGGGGATCGAACCCATGACCCAGACCAAGACCAAGACCCAGACTAAGACCAAGAACAAGACCAGACCAAGAACAAGACCAAGACAAGACAAGACCAAGACCAAAACCAGGCGGAAGGGTAGCCTAGTGGTTAGAGCGCTGGACTAGTAATTGAAAGGTTGCAAGTTCAATCCCCCAAGCTGACAAGGTCTTGGTGTCTGGGACTTGTCTGGGTCAAACAAAAGACCCACCAAACAAAAGACCCACCAAACAAAAGACCAACAAAACAAAAGATCCACCAAACAAAACAAAAGACCCACCAAACCAAACAAAAGACCCACCAAACCAAAGACCCACCAAACCAAAGACCCACCAAACAAAAGACCCAAGACTCAGACCACACCAAGACATTTTGACATCAGTGTGACAGGAAAGTTGCTTGTCATTGTTACATGACAGTAGGTTGTCGTAAGACAAAGCTGCATGAAGTGTGAACTACAGTTTTCTTGGATCCATAAAACAATGTGCTTTTGGAGAATGCGGGCATCGATCCCACTACCTCACGCATGCAAAGCATTTGACCTAATTCCCCAGCAGTTTGGAATTTCCGCAAGAAGCAACCAAGAGTGTCCAGTCTTGTCAGGCTATGCTCTTGGTTGACTTGTTAGTTTACGCGCCAGGCACCATTGACAATTTACATGCATGTGACTCAGAATTTTGACACTCAAAATCTACATATTAGCCAGTACGGGGATCGAATCCATGACCTTGGCATTATTAGCACCACACTCTAACCTACTGAGCTAACCGCTCACTAGCTATTGCACGCAATTGTTGAGATGCACCAAGCCTCTGCAAGTGCTGGCGCGTAAACTAACAAGTCAACCAAGAGCATTGCCTGACAAGACTGGACACTCTTGGTTGCTTCTTGCGGAAATTCCAAACAGCTGGGGGAATTTGATCAATTGGTAGCATGCTATAGGTATTGGGGGTCGATGCCCGCATTCCCCAAAAACACATTTTTTTGGTGGATCCAAGAAATCTTCAGTTCACACTTCATGCAGCCTTGTCTTACGACAACCTACTGTCATGTCACAATGACAAGCAACTTTCCTGTCACACTGATGTCAAAATGTCAGATGAAAAAGCAAAGCATTACTTACTTTCAGAGGAGCAGCGTGACACACACCATTGAGATCCACAAAACAAAGCTGTGGATAGTTTCCTTGAAGCCAGAGCATAAAGAAAGAACAAATACAAATCCCGAAAACCAGGATCGAACCAGGGACTTTTAAATTTTCAGTCTAACGCTCTCCCAACTGAGATATTTCTGCAATTCACTAAACTTAATTATGTGGCACCATTGACAATTTACATGCATGTGACTCACAATTTTGACACTCAAAATGTACATATTAGCCAGTACGGGGATCGAAACCATGACCTTTGCATTACTAGCATCAGACTCTAACCAACTGAGCTAACCGGCCACTAGCTATTGGGTGCAATTGTTGAGATGCACTGAGCCTCTGCAAGTGCTGGCACATAAACTAACAAGTCAACCAAGAGCATAGCCTGACAAGACTGGACACTCTTTGTTGCTTCTTGCAGAAATTCCAAACAGCTGGGAATTTGATCAATTGGTAGCATGCTATAGGTATTGGGATCGATGCCCGCATTCCCCAAAAACACATTTTTTTGTGGATCCAAGAAAGCTCCAGTTCACACTTCATGCAGCCTTGTCTTACGACAACCTACTGTCATGTCACAATGACAAGCAACTTTCCTGTCACACTGATGTCAAAATGTCAGATGAAAAAGCAAAGCATTACTTACTTTCAAAGGAGCAGCGTGACACACACCATTGAGATCCACAAAGAAAGCTGTGGATAGTTTCCTTGAAGCCAGAGCATAAAGAAAGAACAAATCCAAATCCCGGGATCGAACCAGGGACTTTTAAATCTTCAGTCTAACGCTCTCCCAACTGAGCAATTTCAGCAATGCACTTAACTTAATTATGTGGCACCATTGACAATTTACATGCATGTGACTCACAATTTTGACAGTCTAAATGTAACATATTAGCCAGTACGGGGATCGAACCCATGACCCAGACCAAGACCAAGACCAAGACCCAGACTAAGACCAAGAACAAGACCAGACCAAGAACAAGACCAAGACAAGACAAGACCAAGACCAAACCAGGCGGAAGGGTAGCCTAGTGGTTAGAGCGCTGGACTAGTAATTGAAAGGTTGCAAATTCAAACCCCCAAGCTGACAAAGTCTTGGTGTCTGTTCTTGTCTGGGTCAAACAAAAGACCCACCAAACAAAACAAAAGACCCACCAAACCAACAAAAGACCCAAACAAAAGACCCACCAAACAAAAAACACCAAAAAAAGACCCACAAACAAAAGCCCACCAAACAAAAGCCCACCAAACAAAAGACCAGACCCACCAAGACATTTTGACATCAGTGTGACAGGAAAGTTGTTGTCATTGTTACATGACAGTAGGTTGTCGTAAGACAAAGCTGCATGAAGTGTGAACTACAGTTTTCTTGGATCCAAAAAAAAAATGTGGTTTTGGGGAATGCGGGGGCATCGATCTTGGGTCTTGTCTGGGTCATGGGTCTGGGTCCTGGGTCTTGGGTCCTGGGTCCTGGGTCTGGGTCTTGGGGTCTTGGGTCTTGGGTCTGGGGTGTGGGTCCTGGGTCTTGGGTCTTGGGTCTTGGGTCTGGGTCCTGGGTCTTGGGTCCTGGGTCCTGGGTCGGGTCCTGGGTCTGGGTCATGGGTCTTGTTGGGTCCGGGTCCTGGGTCTGGGTTTGGGGTCCTGGGTCTGGGTCCTGGGTCTTGGGTCCTGGGTCTGGTCCTGGGTCCTGGGTCCTGGGTCTGGTTGGGTCCTGGGTCCTGGGTCTGGGTTTGGGTCTTGGGTCTTGGGTCCTGGGTCTGGGTCTTGGTCTGGGTCTGGGTCTGGGTCCTGGGTCCTGGGTCTTGGGTCTGGGTCTTGGGTCCTGGGTCTGGGTCTTGGGTCCTGGTCTTGGGTCTTGGGTCTTGGTCCTGGGTCCTGGGTCTGGGTCTTGGGTCCTGGGTCTTGGGTCCTGGGTCTTGGGTCCTGGGTCTGGGTCTGGGTCGGGTCTTGTCTGGTCTGGGTCCTGGGTCCTGGGTCTGGGTCCTGGGTCTTGGGTCTTGGTCTGGGTCCGGGTCCTTGGGTCCTGGGTCATGGGTCCTGGGTTGGGTCCTGGGTCCTGGGTCTTGGGTCTGGGTCTTGGGTCATGGGTCTTGGGTCCTGGTTTCTGGGGTCCTGGGTCCTGGGTCCTGGGTCTTGGTCTTGGGTCGGTTTGGGTCTGGGTCTGGGTCTGGGTCCTGGGTCTGGGTCTGGGTCTGGGTCCTGGGTCCTGGGTTGGGTCCTGGGTCTGGGTCTGGGTCTTGGGTCTTGTCTGGGTCCTGGGTCCGGGTTTGGGTCCTGGGTCCTGGGTCCTGGTCCTGGGTCTGGGTCCTGGGTCTGGGTCCTGGGTCCTGGGTCCTGGGTCTTATCTGGGTCCTGGGTCTGGGTCTTGTCTGGGT
>NW_022264468.1:0-28676 GCF_002021735.2 Oncorhynchus kisutch
GGAGAGAATAAAGTAGATGTCACGGGTCAAAATTTTGATTGATGACCCTATGTGACCTATGGACTCTAATGAACCCTATGTAGTGATGACGTGTGCATGTCTTCTGGTCAGGCAAGCCTGTTAGGTGGGGGCTATGGGGTGAGTAAGGTCCATTTGACAGGCCCGTTAATGATTGATGACCCAAGCCTGATAGACAAGCCTGGTTAGGTGGGGGCTATGGGTGAGTAAGGGTCCCTTTGACAGGCCGTTAATGATTGATGACCCAAGCCTGATTTATGACCCTATGTAATGATTTATGACCCTATGTCATGTAGAAGGGTGCATGCCCTGGGTTGAGTAAGTGACCATGTGTCAGGTCAACCTGTTACTGTTTCTCACGGTTTGGGTTGGTTAAGGCCCCTTATAAAGCCGCTGAACAATACCTGTTTAAGAGTGCACAAGATCTTAAGACTAACCATGGAATTTGGGATCGGTACCAAGCAGTGATGGACTGTAACAACTGAAACAGGCCTTCGGGTTGCCCATAGATCAAGGGCAAAGTATCAACCAGCAATATATGATGCGCCAAAAAAAACGTTGTTTAAATGTGTATAGAACCCAAATACCGCCAACAAATGCTCTGACAGATCAAGTGTGTTGATGTCTAATGGCCAGCAGTGGGGGTATCGGTTTTGATTACCTGGCCTGAGAGTGACCCTCTATACGGTAGATGAAGGAGAAGAATATACAGACCAGACTGTAGGCGTTGGAATATGGTGTTGAAGACTGGTCGGTTTTTTTCGCAAGGTTGTGTGTGTCCTGAACTGAGGCCTTATCACCAAGGGGTATAGTGTGTTCACGGGCCACGAGACCCGTTGGGGAAGGTACCCCCGGACTCCTCAGGACAAATATTTCACAGGGTGAAAATACAAAGAAAGAATGGCCGACCGTGCGGCAGCGTGGAGTTCTATATCGGCACCGAGGCAATCCGAAACCACAAACTTAGGGGTGGTGGCCTGACTGGGGATACCCGACTGCGTCTGCTTATTCCTTTTAACAGTTGGGATGTACTGGAATTGAAATGTGGCAACCGTTGGATGCTCTCTTTGTACAGAGCCAACAGCGTCAGAGCCTTGTTCATTTAAAGAAGTGCATATATATACGAATCGTAAAGATTACGATGCAAAGAGCCTCAAGAAGATACAGCGTCAGACAGAAACTAAGTAAGCGGAGGCTTTAACCCCGCCCCCCCAGATACCCAAGGGCCTTGTTCTACAATAAAAAGAAAAAAAGGCAGACAGGTTCTTCATTTCAGCATACACCATGGATCTCCAGACCATCTACGAGGAAGCCACTACGTCATGGGGGGCCCGACACTTAAAGACTCTATGCCACGAAGCCCTACACTCTACGCACCCCTGGCAAGACCCGTGACCCCCCGACATTTACCCAGCCTGAGGAGTGTTTGGATGGGGTGGCCAGTACTGTTTTTGTGGATACAATCAAGGCCTCTGTAGCTACACTTTAAAGCGTGGTGATTGGCGAATATATACGAGAAAAATGGCATCGGCTGTGAGATCAATCATCCCAGCCAGCGTCGTCATCCTTGCCTCTACGACCCTCCTAGATACTACTTTTTTCAATCAATTTGTAGGAGCTGGTGAAAAGACGGTGGTCCCTGCCGTTTTATACCCAGCGCTGGGTCATCGCCCTGGGAGTCTATGGGTATTGCGCCGTCTAGCCCTAGAGTTTACGGGGTAACCGAAGCCTTCCTACATGAACTGAAGGAGGCCCTCTTCATCCATGAGAAACTCAAAGAAATCCGACACACCCTGGTGGACGACACAAATACAGGGAAGCTGTGATGGCTGATGTGATGCTTTTCTGGCTCAATAAATCCCAAGAGACCGAGTGACAGTTTTGTTTATTTAGAGCTATGGGTAACTATGTGTCTACGATGTCTTGAGCGAATAAATACATTTTTGCTTTTGAGAGACCTACAATGTTTATGCATCATATATTGAAAATAAAGTGAACAATGTAAAGTTCCTACACCACCCACAATACAGGGTTTATTGTAGAGCGTGTGTTAAAAATGGAGCAATCATGAACATGTCCGACATACGGCGAGAGTTTACAATGGTCACATATTGGTATCAAGGCTTGTTGAGGATTCTGAAGAACTAGAAATAACTTTGGCTAAGATTTTACATTATTTGTTTGAACCACCCCTTAATGTGAATGTGTATCATATTTGTTGTTTATATACTTATATCAGACGTGTTTGTTTTAAAAATTCAGCGAAACAAACCTGTAAATCTAAACAATATATACAGGGTGTTGCATGCTGTGATTGTTGAGAAACGGGGACTTGTATCTGTGCACAAATCCTGAATTGTCTGTATACGTAATAATTGTTGCATTCTTAAAATAAAAATTCACAAACTGAAATGTTGTCGTTATATGAATGTGGCTCATTACAGTTATTGTCCTCAGAGAGGCAAGAAGGATGGCTGAGCAGCTGTTGAAAAACATATATTATAATCCCTCTAACCCGGGTCTTATGGGGGTAAAGAGCGTTACAGAGAGCTATAGTCGAAGAAACAGGTAGTCTGTTAAGCGATGCTAAAGTGAATGAATGGTTATCAGAGCAAGATGCCTACACTCTACATAAACCTGTAAGAAAACATTTTTCCAAGAAATAGAGTTTTTTCTACGCATCCTTATCCCCATTTCAGGCGGATCTATGTGACATGCAGTCCCTTGCCGATAAAAATGATGGAAATCGCTACATGCTGAACGTTATAGATATTTCTCTAAAATTAGCCTATGTAAGGGTGGTATAAAAATAAGAGCGGGGCAGAGGTGACCAGGCCTTTGAATCGATCTGAAGGCAGGAGGCGCTCCCAAGAAAGTGCAGACGGATGGCGGAAAAGAATTTTTAATCAAACACTTTCAGAAGCTAATGAAATAGTATAATATAGTACATTTTGCTACAGGCTCTGATTTGAAAGCTTCGGTTGTGGAACGCTTTAATGGACTTTTGAAAGAGCGGATGTGGCGCTATTTTACAGCCTCACACCACACGATATACAGACATAGTTCAGGATTTTAGTAAACGTTACAACCACAGCTACCTAAGACTAGTACTTATGAAGCCCTCGGAAGGTCTTCTTCGGAAAAACTCTTTTCAAGTCTTTAAAAAATATGTATGGTTTGTTCCCACTTCGCCGTAAGAAAAAAATGACTTTTTAAATTCCTAGTGGGTGACTTGGTGCGATATCAAAGTTGAGGGGTGTTTTCGACAAAAAATACGAACAAGGCTTTAGCTCGGAGTTGTTTACCGTTACCGAATGTCTGCCACGCATTCGCCGGTCTACAAATTAAAAGATTATGACGGGGATCTTATAGAGGGATCTTTTTATGAGAAGGAATTACAGAAGGTCCAGTTGGGTAAAGACAAAGTCTTTCACGTGGAGGAGATTCTAGATCAGAAGAGAGAAAAGGGTAAAAAATGGTTGCTGGTCCGCTGGAAAAACTGGCCTCAAAAGTTCAACAGTTGGGTATTGGAGCAGGATGTGGTGGAGGCAACGGGGGTTAATTTAAACCCCTAGTCATGATAACTAGCGCATCATTCGCGTGTACACAGTTGGGCATCATGGAACACAGCGGCTTCTACCTGACCTCTCCCCAGTAATGCGTCGGCACAGATATATCGTAATAATCAGAGTTCGAAGTATACAACCAATTTTCCAAAGCCTATAGAGTTATCAGAGGCTTGGGAAGTAGGTCTCAGCGAGATTACATACCCCCATAGTTGGTATAATATCAAAGCTAAGGACCGTGATTTTATTGCAAAAGGTTCTCGGAACCTGCGAAACTTATTAAGCTTAAAAAAGGTTTCTATAGAACCGTCGACAGGATCGTCTCAGAGTTGAATGAACACCTAACCCTGAACAAGATGGAAATATTCCTATTCTACAATCCAATCCATAAAAGGATACAAATCTCAGGGCCTGCTAACGGAGGTATAAAGACCAGCGGTAATTTATCCTACATGTTGGGGATGGGTCCCAATAAATGGACGTATGTGAACGATAAATTATTCCCATTCCCTGCGGATATACATGCAGGCTTTTACAACATATTTGTCTATACCGACATCATAACCTATCAAAGGGTCGGAGACAGCTGTGTCCCCCTCCTGCGAACAGTTCATATAGACGGCAAGGATGGGGACATCGTCACTGTCAATTATGACAAGCCGCACTACGTACATGTCAGCAAGAACTATATTGAAAACATTCTGGTTGAGCTTAAAACGGATCAGAACGAAAACATTGAATTTACTTATGGTAAAACGATTGTAAAACTCCACTTTAGACCCACCAAAACCTCTCTACATATATAATAGCTGTATTATATTTATAAACATAATACAAATAAAAGGGTTATGGAGCTCCATCAGCTCGACCCTAACCGTTATGTTTCATACTATGTGGATCAAGTGGGTAATGGACTACCAGGATATCATGGAGCGCCGACAATGTATGGTTCGGGGATAGGAGGTATATTCCGTAACCTCTTCAGGATGGTTTTACCGTTTATGAAGAGAGGCTTCAGCATAGCCAAACCACATTTAAAATCAGCGGCTAAAAATATAGTAAGTGAGGTTGTAGCCAATGCTATGACCCGAAGGGCGTCACCAGAGGTGGAGCATCAAGAAGGCTCGGGGCTTATGATATTGTCACGAAGGCCAAAAAAGAGACCTCCTGGTTTAAGGCGTAGACCTGCACCTAAAAAGCGGCGGTTAACTGTTAAAAGAACCTCAGTAAGTCAAAGACGGGGTAAAGTGAGGAGGTCTGTACCAAAACAGGCTAAAAGAATACTAGGAAGTATTTTCTAAAAGAATAAGTGACATGGCTCTTTTACATCGAATGTCCTCTGAAGCTATAAAGACAGAACTTGATCTTTTCACGGCACCGTTAACGCAGCATTCAATAGATAGATCCAGTTATGTGGAGATAGCCCCTCTCTCTGCTATTACCGATAACGGGCCTATCGAATTTTTCATACCAGGCCATGGTGACAACTATCTGGACCTCAACAACACCTTGGTGCATTTACGTCTAAAAGTGACCAAAAGAGATGGGTCTAATATTGCAGACGATGCCAAAGTGAGTCTCATTAATTACCCCTTGGCCACCATTTTCTCCCAAGTTGATGTGACTTTGGGTGAACGCCTAATCAGTCAAAGCAGCGCTACATACCCTTATAGAGCCATCATGGAGTGTTTACTAAACTACTCCGAAGACACTCTCAAAACCCAATTTAGCGCCGGGCTGTTTAGCAAGGATACTGCAGGAGCCTCTATGGAATCGACAGACCCTTCCACCGGTGCAAACAAAGGACTAGCGGCACGAGCTCGCTACTGCGCCGAATCTCGAGAGTTTCATTTGCTAGGCCCTATACACTCTGACATTTTCTTTCAAGAACGGTTACTCTTAAATTCGGTTGATTTAAGATTAAAATTAACCAGGGCCAAGGATGATTTTTGCCTGATGTCTCCCCAAGACGGGGATTTTAGTTTGAAAGTGTTGGGGGCAACCCTTTTTATTAAAAAAGTATCTGTATCTCCGGCCGTGCGCCTGGGTCACTCACATGCTTTGATGAAAGGAAATGCCCTTTACCCTCTCCAAAGAATTACCATGAAAACCTTTAGCATACCTGTGGGCAGTAGAATCTGCAGTCAAGAAAACCTATTTCTAGGCCCTTTACCTAGATATGTGGTTATAGGTCTGGTTGATCACGCCTCTAATACGGGCAGTTTAGATAAAAACCCCTTTAATTTTCAGCACTTCAATGCAGAGTATGTAGCGCTCTGTCAGGACGGACGTCAGGTTCCGGCGAAGGCTTTCCAACCACAATTTAATAACAACATATCTGTGCGAGAATTTTACAATCTATTCCTGGCTACAGGGCGACATCTAAAAGATCTCTCTTTACCTATTGACAGAAATGATTTTGCAGAGGGTTACACATTGTATGCTTTCAATTTATCACCTGATGATGACACCTCAGGAAATCTGTCTGTGGTGTCCCAAGGTAACCTCAGGCTGGAAATGCGTTTCCGTACACCTTTAGCCTGTACAGTTAGCATGATTGTTTACGCATGCTCTGATTCAATCTTGGAAGTGAATGCCCGAAGACAGGTCTTAGTGGATTATTATTAAGGACCTTTGAACAAAGACATGAATACCCAAGAGTTGGACGGGCTCATGAGCCGCTTGATTGGAAAACAATTTTGTGGAGTGTTGGCTTGTGATGAATTACCTATGGAGATATGGTCTGAGAGGCCTGCAATGTTTATTGTCAATACCCATCCTAAACACATGCCTGGTGAACATTGGCTAGCTATGACATTAGAACAGGAAGGTGGACGAAAAATCTCAACTTTTTTTGATTCCTATGGCTTTCCCCCCGGTTTTTCACATTTCCCTAAATCTATTAAAGATTTTTTGACCCTAAACGGTACAAAGATCTACTACAACATCAAACAAGTGCAAGATAACCTTTCCACTACATGCGGTCACCACTGTGTATTTTACCTGTGCCAAAGAGCCCGGGGAGTTTCTTTTGAAGATGTTATGTCTCTTTATAAGGATGATTTAAGAAGTAATGATAACCTTGTATCTTGTTTTGTTAGAAAATATCAAAAGTGTTCAAATGTGTGTCCTTTAAGAACGCGTAATCAAGGCGTATGCTCACGTCATATGTTTCAAGAATGCCACAAATGTTAACTTGCTTATTTTTCAAATAAAAAATTGATTGAATTTAATCATAGTCATTCAAAAGTCATTTTCAAAAGTCTAACCACGCCGAGAGATCGGGTTTAGGAAAAGGTCCTGAGACGTTCATGGGAGTAAATGAGTTAGCATCATCGCTTTCATATGGGGCCGGTGTCGTTGGGGCATCTTTAGGGGTGCTGTATCTCGTTGAAGGCTTTTGTTTTAAAGCTTGAATCTGTTGACGAAGCTTATGGTTGGGTACACCGGAGAGGGGGATGTTGAGGATTGCCAGGGCCTTAAGAAACTGACGCCAGCCGGGAGGCCTTCGGTCATCAGCAACCTTGTGGGCAGCCGTGGTACTTTTAAGCAAGTCCTGCATATGGGACCCCCTAACCACAGAGCCCTGAAGGATAAACTCTCCAGAGTCGTTCCAAGCAGCTATCCCCTTTGAGTCTTTTATCTTGTTCATAATGTATTTAACATTCTTCCTGTTACGTAAAGGCACATGTGTCAGTAGGTCATGCATAACTTTATCTTCAAATGGCCTTTGAGCTTCACCCGACATATTATCTCCACTAGGTAAGATCGACGGTACAGGCCTTACAGGGGCATGGCTATCGTTAGGTTCGACATCTGTTAAAGGGTCCGGTAGGGAAAGGGTTAAATGGTTAGTCTCTCTCTCCCCTTGCTTTACCCGAGTCAAATACCTTTGCATTAGGTTTGTGTATTTTTGAATCTTATCATAGGGGTTCAATCCTTTTCGGTTCAAAACATCCTTCATGGCCGTATCCAAATCATTTTCCGCTGTTTGTCTGATATCTTCAGGACCCTGCATTTGTTTTTTAAGTCTATCCAACTCTTGTTGAGGCACCAAGTACATTTTAGTGGCCATCACACCCACGTGTTCAACCACCACGTCTGGCCGCAATAAGGCTGGTGATGAAGGGCACGGCTATACTGAGTAAAGGTAGAAGAAAACCCCCAGACTGTTGTATACTATGTCTTTTCTTTTGAAGACTGGCCCTTTTATTGGCAAAGAGTTTGATCGCTGTCTTTTGTCTCCTTAATTTTTTCAATTGGTTCAGGGTGAGTGGAATGCGTCCTTTGAGAAGATTCAAAGCAATCTCACATAGGGCTAATATGAGATCTGAAGAACAGCGACCCAAGATGGCCTTCCGTTCTTTAGCTGTAGAACCTACTAGCCTTCTCAAGAGGGGGAGGTTTCTTTTTAAACGCAGAGACATAGCGTTTACTTTTTAGGAAGGTATGCAGCAGGCCTCTCCCCCGGAAACAGCCCTGTACGTAGCCTAAGGTGTTCTGGAGTATTTGCTTTTAAATCCACGATTAAATAAGAAAATGGCTCTTTGGTAGCGTCCTCATAGCTCTCCATAAAGTATGATTTCCGTCCAGGGTACATCTGCTGAGCTAGAGTGCTAATTTGCAGTTTGTCTCTAGGATTTTTAAACAATACCATGTAGTTGGCATTCAAGCTAATGGTCCGACTATTTTTACCTTGGTGAAACACATTCTGGACCAAGTAAAGCACGGACAGGTTTCTATGATGAGTATATTGGGTAAAAGCTCGTGCAATTTCAGGGTGTTCGCTACCAGCAAATAGCATATCGTCCAAAACCAGCAGATTATTTACATGTGGGGGGAGAAGTTCATCATCAGACAGAGAATCGGGTATTCCTTCAACAAACTTGATTTTTATTGTCTTCAATAATTCATCATACAGAGGTTGGTAACATGAATAACACCATACAATATTGTCAGGCTTTTGAGATAACACATGTTCAGAATTCTCTAAAATACTTTTTACAAAAAAAGTTTTGCCACTGTTTGAAGGGCCGGCAATTAATGCTGAAAAAGGCAATTGTAGCCGGGGGTCAAAACCCTCGACAGCAGTCATAATATCTTAAGCTTTAAGACACACTGGGGCTTGTAGCATAAGTCAGTAGCCAAAGGGCAATGTGGTACCGTCAGGCAATAGCTGTCTCTTGTCATAGACTACCCTGAATCTTTTAGTGAGTGGTGCGTTTCTTAGATGGAACCCCTTTTTATCCCTCACTATTTTGTTGTAGGAGCTCAAAATCTCCAAGTCACTATTCTTGTCCTTTACGAACCCCTCGACCAAGCGCGTGATTGATTCCAAGTTTACACGCGGTGCATTTTCATAGTTTTGAGTCACGCCTTTGGCTTTCAACACCACGTGATTGGCTTTAGTCCTAAAAGCATAGCTTTTTGGACCACATGAGGACCATTCTGTAATATGGTCACCCTCTTCGAGTTCACTCGTTAAACCCCCAAGATAGTTGCTAAGTGGGGGGGTCCAATCCCCCGGTTTGCTTACATAGACCACAGAGTCTGTGTCGTGGTAAAGAACCCGCCTCTGAAGCTGTTCCATGAGGGTGTACAGTTCAAGGCGGCCATAGGCTGTGGTAAATGCTGCAAGAAACACATTTACATTACCCGGGGGTAGAACCCACTTTTGGTGGCGCCTCCATTGCACCAAGGCAATGTCTTGACTCAAGAAGGAAAAATGTGAAATTTCGTATTGGTCCGAAAAAACAAATTCCAAAAATTCTTCGGGGTCTTTAATGATCGAAGTTGTTAGCATATTGCATCTCTGCGCTAATTTCCCCCAAAGGGAGTTCAAGTACAATTTCGACACATTTCTTTTGGTTTTGTTGACCTCTATTCTGTCAGGGTCAAGAAGTATGCCTTCTCTGTCATGGTAGTCTTGAATGTACTGGTCTTTACTTTCTTGATCTGTGACCGATGCAGGATAGCCTGAAGCCATCTGCTTGCATCTCAAGAAGGTTTTGATGTACTCTTTAAAAAGTGTGTCTGATTTCCTGGAAAAGTTCCACACTTCAAAGATTTTGGCCACACGATACCCCTTCTCTAAAGCCTTAGAGAATTCTACAGTGACCCATACACCGGTCAGGGCTCTTTCTTGATCTGTGTGATCACAGGGGTTTTCCTGGTTGTGGTTTTCACAGCATGTGCGACAAAGGGGAAAGAAAAGTTTTCCTTTAGGACCCTTGTAAGGCAACACAGGTATAAACAGCCCCCTAGGAGGGTAGACAGTCGCTTTGATTAAACCAAAATAATTTTGGGGTTCGTCAAAGTCGCTGTGAATAATTTCAGGATGCCCTATAGGATAGAATGAGGAACTCATTACATGAGGATATAGGGATGTAAAATCTACATAGCCTATTGTCTCGTCGGGTTGAGCTACATAACGCAATGTCAAAGCATTGGTCCGGCCTCCAAACAAGGCCTGTCGCGGTTCCAGGGGCTCTGGAGGGTCATAATGGGTAAGGAAGGCCTTAACACTAGGATCTGCCTTTTTGAGGGCTGTCCATTCGTGCTCCCACAAAACCACAACTTTTAACCCGTAAGTAGCCTTTAAAGAATTCAGTTTGTCTTGAAACTCTTGGTACATTTCCCCAAAAGTCTTTTGGGTTAGGACACACAAGGTGTGGGGGACAAAGCATAATTTACAACCGTGGAAGAAACAACCGTTGTACTCATACACTGTCTCAACCCCGTCAATCTGTGTGTATCCATCTACATGGTAAGGCCCAAAAGCCTTCTCCCCCCGATTCAAAGCATGTTGGATAAAAATATCTTTATCCTGGGCCAAGTACTCCAACCATTGAATGGAACCACTAGAGTAGGCCTTGAATTGGCGTCGGTAGTTGTCTGGCGATGGGATAGCTATAGATTCAGGAGTTAGATAGTGTGTACGATAGGTTTTCATGCACGCTGATGCAATAGTTGTACAGCTCCAGGGGTCAATGCCCGCATCTTTGATTACCTCTTCTCTGAATCTGAGGCATCCTTCACGAAGTATAACAACGTCATTGTCACAGTATGATTCCATCTCTTTATGGAAATCAAAAGTGCCATGTCTTACGGTCTCGTACCATGTCATGAATCTCTCACGCTCTTTGGGAGACATTTGATCACACCCGTACATTTCGGGGGCTGGATAAGATCCTATATAATGTAGATTCTCCTCAGATGTGAAGAAATTAGGGAAATAGCCTTTGACAGAGTTTTCAAAACCCAAGGCCTCTGGCATTTGAGCCAATCTCATGGGTAAGAAGCTTAAGCTGTCAATGTATCTCTGTTTGAAGGCGGGGTCAACAAAGCATAATATTTTACTCCCTTGAGCTATGACACTGGGTGCCACGCCTTGCTGTATCAAAGGGTTCAGAAGCAGATAGGAGTCATAGGCCCTAGCATTGTGAGCTATAAACGTGAAGTTTCTGTACTGGGCTTTTCTAAAATGTTTTAGAAAGAGTCGGGCACAATCGGGTCCCTCGGCCGACCATTTTTCACCCTTGAAAGTCATGGTTGACACAAAAATAGGCAAATGAACCCCTGATTGCTGAGTTGTCTCAAAATCATAAAACACATATTTCTCTGTATGTTCATCTTCAGCCAAGGGCTGAATGTAACACTCATGTGTTACTTCTTGAACTGCTTCCGCGTCTCTGCTTTTCAAAGGACCTTTACAGATTGGGCAGTGTATAATTCCACAAACATGAGGTTTAGGGCTATCTATTTTAAGGTTGTAATTGCAATGACATTTTGGACATTTCTTGTTAATGTCACAACTGCTTACAGATTTACATGCCTTGGGATGCCATGTTTCAGTTTTGTGTTTTTCGTAACAGTAGGCCGAACGACATGTGCGGTGACAATCCGCACAGGGGGTCAAGTTTAGCGGCTGCATAGGGCAATGTTTATCCAGACATACTGAACAGTTGTAACGGCACGAGTGCCCCCCCATGCGTGTGTAGCCGGTATGACAGGCTGGACAGACATATGGCGCGCCTAAAAAGGCTGTGATGTTAGTTACGGCATAGTAATGCTCATTTTGCACATAAAAGTACATAGTCTTAGGATGTGGTTCGGGTATATTTTGGAACTTGAGGAGAGCGTCATTAGCCCTACTGTGGTACAAAACCACAATCTTGATGTTCAGAAAGTTTTCAAATTTGACTATGTCTGAGAAAGCCACAGCATCCTGTATACCGAGACCCACCGCAGTTTGTAGCTCGAGAGCTTTATGTAACGCGGCTTGATCCGTACATCCGGGGCTGAGTAAGTGGGCCAAACCTATGGCAAAACATAGCTTATTACCTGGATTGTGAACGTTTATGAGATAGGCCCTTTTATTGCTTATGATTTCGGACTGCATTAAACTCTCGAGCTTTCGTCTCTGACCCCCGCCCCCTTGTGGTTGGCGTACTAATTGTACTACAAGTTCGAGGGTCCTATCTGCTAGCACGTTTAAATTTGACTGTACAAGGCGTTCTAGCAGTTTAACAAATTGTTCAAGCTCTGCTTCACCATTCTGTAAAATAAGCGATACCTTGCTCTGTAGACTGTCTCCACAAATTTCCAACTGTAAGAGATCCCTAGGTTCGCTATAATCTCTGATCCTAGCTAACAGTTCATTCAAAGTGTCCATAAGCATTACGTAAAACACAGCATATTCCCGAATCTGACCCCCCCATGCGAAATTGAAAAACTGGCGAACCTCAATATTGTTGAATTTATTTCGATGCAAAACATGTACACTTCGATCAAGACCTCCCCCCTCCAGATTTACTAGGCAATTGTCCAACTGTTCAAAAACATCGTATTGGGTTTCAGACTCTTCGGACATTGGTGTTAAAGGCTGATTTATAGGTGTCTGGGGTGCCGAATTAAACCTAGCGCTCTCGTTCTGTACACTGATCTCAAGACCGCCCCCCTCCAGATTTGCTAGACATTTGTCCAACTGTTCAAAAACATCATATTGACTTTCAGACTCTTCGGACAATGTTGTTAAAGGCTGTCTTAGAGGTGTCTGTGGGGCCGAATTAAACCTAGGGCTCGCGTTAAGCTGGGTAATTAGAGATATGATGGTTTCGGGAATCTGTGTTAACATGTTTTCCTCGGAAGGCCCTGACTCATTCATACGTGTAATAATGTCTATGAGTTCGGAGGGAATCTGGGATAATAGATTTTCATCTATTGTCATTATGTCAATTACCCCCGAATCATTCATATGGTTAACTATATCTTGGAGCTCTGTAGGGATCCTGGCTAAGAGTGTTTCAATTGTCTCACTTTGGTCTATAGGGGGCGCCATCTGTCTAATTAAGGATGTGTGTGTGTGTGTGTGTGTGTGTTTACATGTGTGTTTTTTAACGGCGGTATTTGCTTGTTTTAGCCCTAATGTTTTTTAACATACGGGGTAGCTCGCTACGCCAGAATGACACATCCTGATTGTATTGATGCTCGAGTAGAATACACATGCGCCTCTGGAGTAGAGCCTTTCGTGATTTTAAACCCAGGGTAAACGCTTTGAAAAAACGTTCTTGGTCTATTTCAGAATCTGCTGTTTCCCCCACAGAATTGGCCGATTCAAGAAGGTTGGCAGCTTCACAGAACATCAAATCGTCTACCTCAGAAATGTCATTTAAATCTTTGACATCATCAGGTTTCGCTGGTGTCTTTGGAGCCTCCTCGGGGATGCTTGTCTGGGCATCCTCCGATGTTTGTGCGTTGTGTTCATAAGCCGGTGAGGAGTCTGAAATAAAAATAATACATACACAAATAGGTTATTAACCCTAAAATATGTTAAAAATGCCAAATACATTTCAGATATAAGCCTATATATTAACAATACATTAATTAAATACCTCGGCTTTTTTGACGAGGGCTGTTCTGAAGAAGCTCTGAAACCATGGGCTGTTGTGTTTGTTCAACCTGTATTACAGCATCTGCAGGTCCGGTAGATGGGGAGCCTGAAAAAAACAAAAAAAACAGCATTAGGCCTTGTTTTAACATATTCCGGCATAAAAAAAATATATAAATATTAAAATAATAATATATATAAATAATAATATATAATTGATTCATACCTAGTCCTTGGAACGACGTCTCGTGAATATCGGCCAAGTAGAATTGTTCGGGTGAAGCGGAACTGTGGATCTGAGCACTAATTATCCTTTGGTGTTTAGAAATATGGGGGACAACGTTGTCCTGGCCAAGGGGAGTTGACCTGCCGTTTAAAGTCTCTGTTCGCTGCTTTTGGGTAAATACATCCTGGGAGTAGGGCAGAATTGTCTCGTAGTCATATGCTTCGCAGAAACCGTTCAGGCTCCATAGGGCATCGTTTAACCTTCTAGGCTTTAGGTCCTCTGTAAACATATAAAATAACTTTTAATATAAGATGCCCACACTTTTTGTTTTTAAGGTATAAATATTTTTATGTATGGAATTCTTGGAGCTTACTTACGTTGACAATTCAGGGCAGGCGTTTGTTTCGGAGCCCCATGGGATGATTCGAGCTCAGTTATACCTCGGAGTATCTGCGTGAATGCTTCAGAATCTATAAAACATTCGACAATATTAAAGCTATAATCACTTTAGCTAATATTGCCTTGTTATACGGTAAGCATACTGATCCTAATGATTGTTTAATATTTCTATAACATCCCACGCTTTTCAAACAATTCCCCACAACAATCAAATCTAATAAAGATTTATTTCAAGAACTCACCTTGCGATAGATCCATTAGACTGTTTTCCCCGATTATCTTTTTTAACGCTTCAGTCCGATAACGATTCTTGGAGTTTCTGGAGGTGCTGTTTGCATCGGAACTAAAACGCTGCTAACATTGCCCATGGTTTCTAGCGCTTTTGTACCCTACGACCTAGAGAAAAACCCCTGAATGATTTTTTTACATAGCATTTGGGGTTTGTCGTTTTTTTTGGGCTATACCCCCGCCCATGGTATATTTGACACATTTCAAACACATGGTATTGGGTGTGTCTAAACATTAGGATCCTTTTGGAGCTTCTAAAATCTCCGGGGTGCTAGCACCTAGATGCATGGGGGTGTGTTGTTCTCGACATCGCTGGGATGAATGACTTTTTAGCCCACCTAAAAAAAATAGTTTTATGAAAGGCCTTTAAGATTAGGAGTCGTAAGACACAATATTATTGTTGGGGGGTAGGCATCTGTTTTGCAGGCTAGTGTAAACCTTGGTTTCAAACGACCCACCAGGCATGCATGGGTATTTTTTTAACAAACAACCCGCCCCCCTTTTTCTGTTTTTGAAACACACACACACACACACACACACACAGCCACTACAGAAAACTCCCTCACGCACATGCGCGCGCACATGGCTTTTTCCGCAAGATTTTTCTCAGGGACAGACTGCGCTAAGAGTGAACAAACGCGAGAGTTCATAACGTGGTGAGATTCTGATTTTAAAACCATTTATTTCATTCAAAATATTTAGTACATACATTTTATATCGTTACATTCTTAAGGTATTTTACGATGCCTTTCTTACAGATCCTGGGAGCTTATGCAACCAACCGCAATTGTCCGTGTCGAGTTCACCCTCAAAAGGCAAGGCTCTCTTGCTATGTCCATCAACACATGGTAAGTTTTCACTCCAGGGGTAGATCCGCCGTCGGGCCTTTTGGTCTTGACTCTGTCTCAAGGAAAGCCTCGCCCAGCGCTTTAACTGTTCCCCATTTTGGAAGAGAATGTCCAGCTTATTCATAAGTGTTATGAAAATTGGATAATCCACCCATTTAAAACTAAACACAGGAATAAAAAAGTTTACATGTTTGCGGGCTCTGGAAGCTACCGGAGAATTGACAGACTTTGTAGCATTAGCCTTATCATAAAGGTCACAGGCTAAAATTGTCACTTTGTTGTCAGGGCTATAGTCCATTGAAGCAATTCTTAGAGCCTTGAGATCACTGCGGCCGCAGACCTGTTCTTCCAACGCATATCCTGGCACATTTGTAACACTTAGGACCTGTTCAATTTTACAAAGAGCCAGCCTGATGTTTAGCCATTCTCTCATCCCCAGAGCCGGGGGAAAACTCCCAGGTTTTGCAGGATAAAGGGGTTTGGGTCCACGGTCTGTGAATATCTTTACCGTAGAATCCTCCGGGTGGAATATGTAAGACATGTGGCCCTCACTCGTACCCAAAAATCCTTTAAAACATTCTGGAGCTTCACACAGAACTTCTTCAAGGCTTTGGTCACTGGGTTCATGACAAGCCGAGCATAACATCCCTAAAATTGGCATAGGTGTCATTTTTGTTTAATATTCAGGGGGGTTATCATGTACAGTCTTAAACAGGTATTGTTCAGCGGCTTTATAAGGGGCCTTAACCAACCCAAACCGTGAGAAACAGTAACAGGTTGACCTGACACATGGTCACTTACTCAACCCAGGGCATGCACCCTTCTACATGACATAGGGTCATAAATCATTACATAGGGTCATAAATCAGGCTTGGGTCATCAATCATTAACGGCCTGTCAAAGGGACCCTTACTCACCCCATAGCCCCCACCTAACCAGGCTTGTCTATCAGGCTTGGGTCATCAATCATTAACGGCCTGTCAAATGGACCCTTACTCACCCCATAGCCCCCACCTAACCAGGCTTGCCTGACCAGAAGACATGCACACGTCATCACTACATAGGGTTCACATAGAGTTCACATAGGGTCATCAATCAAAATTTTGACCCGTGACATCTACTCTATTCTCTCTCCCATGGCGAATTAAGTGTATGTTAAGGAGCCCAGCTTACATCTGACCTGTCTGGTATGTGGTCGATGATGTCACGTTCTTTCCCTGATGGCAAACAGAGCAGTACTGTAGAGCTATCTCATAGCTCACTGTCTCTCTGACTAGAAACGTGGGTCTGCATCCCAAATGGCACCTTATTCCCTATATAGTGCACTACTTTTAATCAGGGTCCATAGGGATCTAGTCAAAAGTAATGCACTATTTAAGAATAGGGTGCCATTTGGGAAGCACATTGTCTCAATGACTAGAATGAATGGAACTTGATTTATGGCTAACTGCAATCAGCAAATCTGGCTTGATGAACATCTCTGACTGTGTCGTAATTTACTTCTCTGAAAGCACTGGGAATGCCAAGCAGCCTTACTTGATGTCTTCACAGGTGCCAAACCAAATGCTGGGGGAGTTAAACACAAATGCCTTTCGACCTGTTAAAAGTTTTCCATTGGCAGCATGTTGGGCGGATTCTGATAAACCACACATATGGTTATTCATCTTTGAGTGAAATGTCAATAATAGTTTATGACTCAGAGTAACCCAAAGTTATTTTTTCGACTTCTATTAGCATTGACTTTATATATTCCTCTGAGATTAATGTTCTAAATGGTTTTCATGATTAAAGGTTTATTAGAGAAGACTTGTAAGGACTATGTTAAATCTTTTTAACGAAAGAATGCTTGAGGCAATGGAACTTTCTCAATGCTCTCCCCCACATGTCTGAACTGAAGTGCCAGAAGACGTGACAGAAGAGGCATAAGTTCAACACAGTGCAATGGATTTTCTCTCAGCTCTTAAATCCCAACTCAATCCAACTGGGGTTTTAGGATGAATCCCTGGCGAAGAAAGCTGTTACTTCCAACATTGGTAGCAGCTCAGTCGCAGGTGTATCATGAAATAGTGTACTTTTTTATATATTAAATGTTTTAAATATATTTTTTATTAACAACAATTTTACAATACAACAATAACAATCAGCGATATTACGGGCTCCTGACCAATTCTTCTCTTTTGTGTGTTTTTTTGTGCCGATCTTAGCTTTTTTTGTATATAATGTTTCCACCATCGTTTCCTATGACTGGAAAGAGCTTCTAAACATCAGAACAGCGATCACTAACATCGATTTGGATTAATATTTCTACACAGGACAAGCCCTCACCCCGGACCAAGTCCTAATCGCGAGACACGAAAAGGAAAAAGGCAGCATAATAGAGGCCGACGTGTGGGCCGAAACTATGTCGGCATGTACATAAACGGACTCTGTTCTATTGGCGAAAGTACAATCACCGGAGAACAAACTAGATTTTTTAAATTTAATTTAATTAATAAAAAAATCAAACCTTTATTTAACTAGGCAAGTCAGAGCAAATTCTTATTTACAATGACAGCCAATTGTGCACCACCCTATGGCACTCCCAATCACAGCCAGATGTGATACAGCCTGGATTTGAACCAGGGACTATACTGGTGCCTCTTGCATGGAGATGTAGGGCTTTAGACTGCTGCACCACTCAGGAGCCCGAAATTGATTAGCTCCATTCGAGACTATCCCATCAACGGGACCTGAAGAACTGTAATATCCGATGTTACATCGAGTCGTGGCTGAACAAGGACATGGATAATATACATCTAGCTGGTTTTTCTATACATAGACAGGACAGAATGGGTAAGCTCAAGGGAGGAGGTGTGTGTCTCTTTGTTAACAACAGCCGGGGCTCGATCTCTAATATTAAGGAAGTCTCAAAGTTCTGCTCGCAAGAGTTAGAATACTTCATGATAAGCTGTAGACCAGGGCTACACAAGTACTATTTGAGAAGGTCCAGTCACACAAATTTCCTAGGCAGCAAAGGTCCGGATGGATAGTGTAATTTATCGGCGTATTAACAAATTCCCACCTCGCAACCCATGCGACCCCAAACTGTTCACACCCCTCTTGTTGTCGGGGAGAGAATGTTGCAATTTTAAAGCTAATCTCCTGCAATTATACACATTTTACATGGGGCATATATTTTTGTTGCTGTTTAAAAGCTAATTTCCTGCAATTCTATGCATTCTTCCATGTCTTATGTGTGTTTTTATGATACCAGGGGTCGATGCCTGACCGGGTAATTATTTTTTTTAACAAACCAAAAAATGTGTTTTTTTGTTGTTGTTTTTTTGTGGGGGGGGGGGGGGGGGGGGGGGGGGGGGCTGTAGTACGTATTGGCCCCGTTCTGGGTCTGGATCCGGTCGGTGGTCCGCCAGTTGAGTATGGAGGCTGTAGACTATACTATTTACCAAGAGAGTGTTCATCTATATTTTTCGTAGCTGTCTATTTACCATCACAAACCAATGGTGGCACTAAGAACGCACTCAACAAGCTGTATAGGGCCATAAGCAAACAAGAAAATGCTCAACCAGAGGCGGTACTCCTAGTGGCACTCCTAGTGGCCGGTAATTTTAATGCAGGAAAACTGAAATCCGTTTTATCTCATTTCTACCAGCATGTCACTAGAGGCGAAACAAAACTCTCAATCACCTTTACTTCACAACCAGAAGCAATGGATAACAGGCAATATCCATTCTGAGCTAAAGTCGACAGCTGACACTTTCAAGGAGTGGGACACTAATCCAGACGGTTATAAGAAATCCTGCTACGCCTTCCGACGAACCATCAAACAGGCATCAATACAGGATGCTGACCCTCAACACGGGGGCCAACTCCGGGGTGCGTGCTTAGTCCCCTTCTTTACTCCCTGTTCACCCACGACTGCGTACCTGTGCACGTCTCCAACACCGTCATTAAGTTTGTCGACGTCACTACGGTGGTAGGCCTTATCACTGACAACAATGAAACAGCCTGTACAGCCCTCTCAGGAGGCTGTAAAGATTTGGCATGGGCCCTATCAGATCCTCCAGAATGTCTACAGCTGCACCAGTGAGAGCATCTTGACTGGCTGCATCACCGCTTGGTATGTCAACTGCTTGGCACCTGACCGCAAGGCGCTACAGAGGGTAGTGCGTACAGCCCAGTACATCACTGGGGGCCAAGCTCCCTGCCATCCAGTACCTCTATACCAGGTGGTGTCAGAGGAAGGCCCTAAAAATGGTCAAAGACTGCAGACTCTCTCTGCTACCGCACGCAAGCGGTACGATGTAACAGGACCCTGGACAGCTTCTTACCCGAAGCCATAAAACTGTACTCTGTGGTACGCTCGGCTGAAAGGAGTTGTAGTTTCAATTAAGAAAATATTTAACCTAGAAACGTAGTAATTAACGACAATGACCATAATTCATTGTGGCAGTTTTTTCCAGCTCAGAGACGGATCAGGAAGAGGTGAAGCGAGCGGTGTCACCTTGCCAAAATCTGTCCAAAATAAGCCCATTGCGTTTCTATGGGTATATTTGGATCTAACGGTGTCGCTTGCCTTCCCGCCTTTGTGACAACGACTCCCATTGATCGGGCATAGACATGAGCATCTCGTCATTGTATGCTGAACTCTGGACATATACACTTTTATGCTTCATTAGGTTAGATACGCACAGACCGCATAGACTGCATGAGAGAGGAATGTTGCTTACACAACACAGAGAGAAGAGGGACAGAGACAGTTTGTGAAACAACCTGGTCTCAGAGCATTTCATGTTATTCTGTACGTAAAATCACTCATATCCTTACAGAGTTCTGTTATATTTTCTATGGTATATTTTCATTTGTGGATGTCCATCACCATTTTGAACGATAAGTTACAAATTGCAATTTGTATTAAATGCTACGAATTTGCATAACGTCAAATATGTTCCGAATTCGTAAAACGTATGATATGTTATGAAATCTAGCTAGGTGGCTAGGTTGCTAACTTTAGCTAGGCCAGGGGTTATGGTTAAGGTTAGGGCTAAGTTTAGGAGTTAGGTTAAAGGGTTAAGGTTAGTGTCATGGTTAGGGGAAAGGTTAGCTAAAAAGGTTGTCTTATGTGACCATACCAAAAGTAACATATCATACAAATTTGAGTGTTCCGGATTTATGTTTACTATGTGATGTCTAGTCTATGAGACCAGGCTGCGTGGAAGTATACCTTCTCTTCTTTGAAGAGCTAGTGAAATGATTTTGTCAGAAATCTCTGCAGCATACTTAGGCAGGATAGCTATTTAATAGGATGACTAAAGACAGTACAGTATGGGGAACAGATAATGTTAGATGGTCTGGCTGGCTGACTGCTACTGCCTGAGCAGAAATTAGATGATTACATTAAGGAATGAAAAATAATCATGTCATCAGTTTAAAACTAATTCATGTACACAACTGAAATATTTTATAATTTCATAGTAATTTCCTATATTCCTATTGATTTCTACCCAATGTGGACCTGACAATGGCATATTTTCAATGTTTTGGCAATTGAATGTTCACTATTTTGGCTTTGAAATTTCCATTAAAAAGCTCAAAAATCATGGTAACATCAATATTTCATAATACATTTGCAAATTGTGATTATTTTTTAGTAATGGATCCCGAAACCGAACCGACCTAAAAAGCACTAATCGCTCAGCTTTATAGTTAGTTAAATAGTTAACCAAATAGCTACCTGGACTATCTGCATTGACCCTTTTTGCACTATTTTTTTTGTCTCATCACATACGCTGCTGCTTATGTTTATTATATGTCACTTTATTCCTAGTTATATGTATTGTGCATTTCTACTTCTATGGGCTTATTAGGTTAGATGCGCACCGACCGCATAGACTGTAGGAGAGAGTAATGTTGCTTACCTAACACAGTGAGGAGAGGGACAGAGACAGTTTGTGAAACAACCTGGTCTCAGAGCATTTCATATGATTCTGTACGTAAAATCACTCATATCCGTACAGAGATCCGTTACATTTTGTATGGTATATTTTAATTTGTGGATGTCCATCACCATTTCGAATGATAAGTTACAAATACAATTTTATTTGAACGTCATACAGTGCATTCGGAAAGTCTTCAGACCGCTTGACTTTTTACACATTTTGTTACCTTACATCCTTATTCTAAAATGTGTTAAAAAGTGTTATCCCCTCATCAATATAGACACAATACTCTATAATGACAAAGCAAAAACAGGTTTTTAGAAATTTGTGCAAATTTATAACAAATAATAATAACTGAAATATCACATTTAAATCTATATTAATATGGGCCTTGACTACATTGTTATTACAGGTTGTGTGCGTTATCTGGACTCTTTGTCAAAGTAATATTAGAACCCTTTTTAACTTATCAGTGGCCCTTCCATTTCTATAGAAACCAACCCCACTAACAAACATACAGTACAGTAGCCTAAAGTTTGAACACACACTCCTTGAGTTCAGAGGGCACAAAAGTACATCCGTTTTTCCAGCAGAAGTCATCCTCCATTCTTCCTGTCCCCTTCAAGAGAAGAACATGAGCAGAATGATCAAGCCTCAACCTGGTTGGGGTTTACGCAGCCAAAAGGTTTAGGGGTTGGGAAAAGGTCACGCAGCCAAAAGGTTTAGGGGTTGGAAAAAGATCATGTTTACAGAAAGTGACTAAGATATCTCCTATGATAGAAACCAGTATTAATGGCAAGGTATGAAGAATTAGCTGCAGGCAAACACCTGTCTTATTGATGCAATGTTTACTAACATGTCTCTGGCAGTTCTCTTTTTATCAAACATAAAAATACATCTCTGTGGGAGAGCTGACAGCTGCTGAAACATCAGGTGGGGAGTGGGGCAGAGTGGGCCAAGAGTGGGGCAGAGTCCCACCTGTTTTGAGCCCCACCTGTTAAGCAAATAAAATGTATAATGGTTTTTGCGACTGCACCTGAAGAAACTTTCAAAGTTCTTGACATTTTCCAGATTGACTGACCTTCATGTCTTAAAGTAATGATGGACTGTCATTTCTCTTTGACTATCTGAGCTGTTCTTGCCATAATATGGACTTGGTCTTTTACCAAATAGGGCTATCTTAAGTATACAACCCCTACCTTGTCACAACACAACTGATTGGCTCAAATGCATTAAGGAAATAAATTCCACAAATGAACTGTTAACAAGGCACACCTGTTAATTGAAATGCATTCCAGGTGACTACCTCATGAAGCTGGTTGAGAGAATACCAAGAGTGTGCAAAGCTGTCATCGAGGCAAAGAGTGGCTACTTTGAAGAATCTAAAATCTATTTGGATTTTTAAAAAACTTTTTTGGTTACTACATGATTCTATATATGTTATTTCGTAGTTTTGATGTCTTCACTATTATTCTACAATGAGTAGCTGTGTACAAACCTTTTGGGGGGGGACAGTTTTGCATGTTATTTTGGCATTAATACGTATTAGTTTGCAAATGTAAAAAATCTATAAAAAATTATTGAGCTCATAAAGCCGCATACAAACTTTTTATATTTTTTGCTTTCTTGAGTAAGGCAGTTCCAAAATGCAGGTATTTCAGCCTAGCTCAGTGCTTTCTGTGGTGGTGGGGCAGCCAATGGAAAATACGGAGCGTAGGGGTTGGTAAAGTTCTCTAGTTGCGCCGTGATTGGCTCAGTGTTCTGTCACTCATGGGGACACTACGTCACCACAAAATCTAAGGGTAGAGCTCAAAAATAGAGTTACATTAGAAGTACCCATCCAAGAAGGCTCAAGGTCACTGGCCACAGATAAAATGACATCAAATCACGTTATATCTACAGTATCTTTGATTGGACTGGTCAACATCATACTTTCAAAATCTTAGCTAGCAGTCATCATCATGAATCAAGTTGACAATCTACTGGCAATCATTTTCAATCCTTGTCATATGAAGAGAAATAATGAGGAGAAATGATAGATAAGAGTATCGGTGCTCATCGGACATTGGACATAAACATTACACAACAAGTTGGAAATCGCAAATTCAACAATGAGGGGTTTGGAAGGAATCAGTGGCTAACGGCAAACATTGCAAAGCAATCACTAGCCTGCTATTCAGTGGAGTGGGTGTGTGGTCCCACGCTTAAAAGGATAAACATTCAACATTGGCCATGCTGTCAATCCAGCATGACTTCTGCCGCTCTCAAAACAATTGTAAACTCGGAACTGGGAAATCTGACTTAAGTGAGTTCAAGACAACTGGGAACTCGTAAACCATATTTGTTCAAGCAAGTCAGCCATATCAGCTATGTTTTTTTTTAAAGGAATTAAATTAGGCGGAATGAACTGATTTTCTGCAAGACAAGGCTCTGCTGATAGCCAGGTGTTGGGACTGCTGCTGGGACTCTGCTGTTGGGACAGCTTTATGTAGGCCCTAACAGTTTATGGGCACGGTTTGTCACCATTATAGTGCAATTAATGTATTGTTTAGTGTTGTGTCATGTAGTGGCTTTGCTGGCATGCATCAAAAAATCTTTTGGGGGAGTTTGGCTCACCAAGATTTACATGCTTAAATCGCCACTGGATACTAAGGCCAGGATTCAATCCGATCATGCATTGTTGACAATGGACCTTTAAAAGGCAATGTTCCAGCATTTGAGGATCCGATCGCATTCACAGTGAACGCTGCATACGTCAGTTTAGTCTGAAATGACCTACAACACAGATTGAATCCCAACCTTACACATTCTTGACACCTTAGCGCTGTTTATACCTGCTGTTAACATGCGTCCTTCGCCCTGATCTTGTCCTGATCTTGACCTGAACTTGTCTGTTTACACTTATAATATCTAATCACATTCAGATCACAATGCGTCTATTAATCGTCTACACTGTGTGAAATGTGGGCACAATCAGAATGTGTTCAGGATAATGACTGCATGTTAGAACCAGGTATAAACAGGGCTCTTGGCCAATCTGGGGGAGATTTTATTGCAAACCCTGAAAGCAGGATCTATTTCTCACCCATTTTTCATACAGGTCATATTTATTGCAATATAACAGCAGATTTCAATTGTCTGATACCTTTGACCATGTGTATATTATCGCAGCAGATTTTTTCTACTTTACAGTAACCTTGCAGTAGATTTATCCCGTTTAACATTTTCTCACCTCACAGCCATATAGGTAGATAGACAGAAATCGATTAGTCTGGTGTTTATACAGAACATTTCACAATCCTTGAGGGGCCAGTCCTTCCATTATTATGTCCCCTTCATATTATTATTACCTGAGAGAGAGAGAGCGGACGAGAGAGCAAGAGAGAGCAAGAGAAAGAGAGAGGGCGAGAGAGAGAGAAAGAGAGCGGGCGAGAGAGAGTTAGAGAGAGAAAGAGAGCAAGAGAGTGGGCAAGAGAGAAACATAGAGAGAATTATGACTCTGGCACCCCAGTGATCCGTGTAAACTGAACAATAACTCAAATCAGACATAAATTCTATGTGACTACCAGAAACAGTTTTACGGTCTAGAATTTAAATGTCTACTAAATTAGCCAGGTAGTGGATACCTGTGTGGAATAGAATGACATTGATTATTTTCTCACATGGTTGTCTGTCTGGTCTGACATGTCTGTCAGTATAAACTTAAAGGCTTCTATTCATCCGTCTCAGCTGGGATCTGGCCCGTGTTCAAGATGCTGAGAGAAATAAAGCAGTGAAGTGAATCCAGATGTGTTCCTGGTGGTTGTGTCATCGACACAGCCGGACTGGTGGGCCGGTGGAGGACTGATGTGACAAGTAATATGGCCTCCGTCTGTCCTGCATTGTGAGGTGAACCTCCAGGCCCAGGCTGCCTTCCATTGAGAGCAGCCAAGTTTCTGCCATCAATATCTTCACACCTAGGCCCTCCAGAGTGCTCAACATGTGTTAAGTACTCATATGAATTTGGAGACATTTAAACAATTTGCCCACATAGAACAAGAGCTGTCTATAAAAATAATTGCAGCACAGCGTGTTGATTTTATGAAAGATGATGTACAGTGCCTTCAGAAAGTATTCATACCCCTTGACTTATTCCACATTTAGTTGTGTTACAGTCTGAATTCAAAATGGGTTAAATTAATTATTTTCCTCATCCATCTACAAACAATACCCCGTAATGACAAAGTGAAAACATGTTTTAAGGTATTGCCATAGATCTTCATGTAGATTTAAGTCCAAACTGTAACTCGCCCATTCAGGAACATTCACTGTCTTCTTGGTATGCACCTCCAGTGTAGATTTGGCCCTTGTGTTCTAGGTTATTGTCCTGCTGAAAGGTGAATTCATCTCCCAGTGTCTGGTGGAAAGCAGACTGAACCAGGTTTTCCTCTAGGATTTTGCCCATGCTTAGCTCTATTACATTTCTTTTTATCCTGAAAAACTCCCCAGTCCTTAATGATTACAAGTACACCCATAACATGATACAGCCACCTCTATGCTTGAAAATATGAAGAGTGCTACTCAGTAATGTGTTGTATTGGATTTTCCACAAATATAGCACTTGGTATTCAGGACAAAAAGTTTATTCCTTTGCCACATGTCTTGCCTTTTACTTAAGTGCCTTGTTGCAAACAGGTGCATCCTGTTTTGGAAGTTTCCTTCTTTTCACTCTGTCAATTAGGTTAGTATTGTGGAGTAACTGCAATGTTGTTGATCCATCATCAGTTTTCTCCTATCACAGCCATTCAACTCTGTAATTGTTTTAAAGTCATCATTGCCTTCATTTCTGGCAAATGAGTTAGAAAGGAGGCCTGTATCTTTGTAGTGACTGGGTGTATTGATATATCATCCAAAGTGTAATTAATAATTTCACCATACTCAAAGGGATATTCAATATATATATATTGTTTACCCATATACCAATAGGTGCCCTTCTTTGCGAGGCATTGGAAACCCTCCCTGGTCTTTGTGGTTGAATCTGTGTTTGAAGCTCACTGCTCAACTGATGGACCTTAAAGATAATTGGATGTTTGGGGTAGAGAGACGGGGTAGTCATTCAAAAATCATCTTAAACACTATTATTGCACACAGAGTGAGACCAAGCAACTTATTATGTGACTTGTTAAGCAAATGTCTACTCCTGAACTTATTCAGACTTGCCATAACAAAGGGGTGCAATACTTATTGATTCAAGACAGTTCAGCTTTTAATTTTTTATTAATTTGTAAACATAAAAAAAACATAATTCCACTTTGACATTATGGGTTATTGTGTGTAGGTCAGTGACAAAACATCTCAATATAATACATTTTAAATTCAGGCTGTAACACAACAAAATGTGGAAAAAGTCAAAGTGTGTGAATACCATCTGAAGGCACTGTACAGTATATTACTTATTTTGGATGCTAATGCATAAATAACAAGCAGTCCCCATAGATTTTGGAAGTGTTTTGGAAACACTGGGAAAACTGTGGGATTTGCTGTTGGTGAGCACATAGGGCCTGATTGCGATCCGAATTAACCCTTGTGTTGTCTTAAGGGTAAAAAAAATGACCCACCACTATGTTTAACAGTAGAGAAAACCCCCTAAATGTTACTTTTTCAACTTGAAATGTAATGACTTTTCCTAGAGTGACCCCAACATTAGAAAAAGTGAAACATTGCCTTTATTCATATTTACATGAAAGCTGTACACCACCAGGGTACAAAGATTGTCTTAGGGTCATTTTTGACCTGGCAGTTATCAAATAGTTTACACACCACAAAAGCCACAAAGACACACACACACAAACACACACAAACACACACACACACACACACACACACACACACACACACACACACACACACACACACACACACACACACACACAATGAGAAATGTAGATTATGTGAGCTACTGATTGAACTCAGCCAGCAGCTCCTGAAGAGGAAGATCACCATGGTTGCACAGTTAGAAAGAACAAGCCTGAGCTCCCCCTGCACTCCTCGCAACAAGGGGGAGAGAGGCCTTCTCATCAAAGTTTGCCTTCACCCCCACCACCACTCTAGTTTCTTACCTCCCAAAGAGGAACAATAATGTTGGTCCTCCTGAGCACACTGCACAAAATGGCTGAGATCAGTGATCGTGAGGACAGGATGCCAGCTTTCATCATGGACTACAACCACAACAAAGGAGGCGTGGGCAACCTGATCAAGGTGAATGGAACTTACAGCTGCAGGAAGATGACTGCCCGCTGGCCCCTGGTCATCTTCCATAAACATCATTGACGTGTCCTCATACAATGCCTTCGTGATATGGAACAAGACCAACCCTACCTGGATGCCTGATAAGCGGAACAAGAGAAGGGTGTTCCTGGAGCAGCTGGGAGAGGCCCTTGTAACCCCACACATTCAAAGAAGGGACCACACCTCCCCTGCACAGCAGCCTCTGCAGCACTTGTGAAAGCTGTTCAGGGACTGAATCTTGTCCTGATCCACCTGAGGCTGGAGCTGGGGCAGGCAAGAGGAAGAGATGCCATTCTGCCTCCCAAAGAAGGACTATAAACAAATACTATGTGCTGCACATGTGAGAAATACATCTGCAAAGTCCATGCACACACTTGCATACTGTCCTACATGTGCTAATTAGAGTTGATTGATTCATGTTCTTCACGTTTTGTTTTGTATCTATTATCTTATTTTATTATTATTTATATTGTTGTTTATACATCTTCTGGGTGGGGGAAATGGTACCTTTAGCAATAATAATAATAAACCTCTACTTTAGTAAAGAAAGCAATTATGACAGGTGTGTTGTAATAAAAACGAGGGTTCCAAGTGGAAAAAGCATCTAAATTCTACATTCACCATGCAACATGTAATGTACAACTTGATAAGAGATTTTGATAAGAGCTAGGTAAATGAGTAATCCGTTTGGATAAGGGAATTGTAAACATAAATTACACTTGTTTTAGATAATCGCTGGAGACAAATGTACAACCAGTCATTGGCAGCAAACTGAAGCTTATCAACATATTTCCCACTGTAAAGTTTATGAAATGCTGTGCCATTATGCAGAATTGATTGTAATTGCCTTTTAACTTGCAGCAATGGGCACTCTCGAATGTCTTAATTATATAGGTTACCTCAACATTCTCTGATTCGTATTAATACCATGTTAAATATTAGCCACTGCCTGTTATAAACGTCAGTAGGCTAAAAACAACATATATTTAACTGCCAATTTACTGTTAGAAAGGGGGATACCTAGTCAGTGAACAACTGAATGCCTTCAACTGAAACGTGTCTTCCGCATTTAACCCATCCCTTCTGAATCAGAGGTGCAGGGGTCTACCATAATCGACATCCATGTCTTCGGCGTCCGGGAAAAGTGGGTTAACTGCCTTGTTCAGGGGCAGACCTACAGATTTTTCTGGTCAGCTCAGGGATTCGATCCAGCAACTTTTCGGTTACTGGGCCAACGGT
>NW_022264469.1:0-28651 GCF_002021735.2 Oncorhynchus kisutch
AACAACTTGGATGCAGTCTATCACAGTGCAATCGTTTTAATCACCAAAGCCCCATATACTACCCACCATTGCGACCTGTACGCTCTCGTTGGCTGGCCCTCGCTTCATACTCGTCGCCAAACCCACTGGCTCCATGTCAGCACAAGACCCTGCTAGGTAAAGTCCCCCTTATCTCAGCTCGCCTTTCACCATAGCCTCTCCCACCTGTAGCACACTCGCTCCAGCAGGTATATCTCTCTACTCACCCCCAAAACCAATAGTTTCTTATGTAGACGGACGAGTCGGTCAAGGATCGATTCAGACAAGGTGGTAAATTGTATGACAAGCTACAGTTTATTCAGAGTGAAGATATCTAGAACAGCGTAATTACGGCTCTCCGCTGGTTCGTACGGAAGCACAGACGAAGAAGAGACCGTTACAATCAGTACACCACTATTATATAGGAAAGAATGTAGGTTGATTCTGGAAGATCGGATCTTTGGATTGGTTCATCTGGGGTGTAGGTCTGTAGTCTTCCGCCATTGGCTCAGTTGTCTGTCCGTCATCGTAGAATCCTCTTCGGGCATTCAACGTTCAGAGACAACGGAGATCATGTGTGTGTGCGCTGGTTTTGGCCATTAGTGTAATGCGGGAGCTATCCTGTAGGGACCCCACAGGCTCAACTCTGAGTTGTAGCCCTTTATCAACAATAGTTTGGTCACCTACATAAGAATTAGCATTTCTCTACACCTCCCTTCTCACCTCATTTGCTCACATTGTATATAGACTTGTTTATACTGCATTATTGACTGTATGTTTGTTTTACTCCATGTGTAACTCTGTGTCGTTTTATCTGTCGAACTGCTTTGCTTATCTTGGCCAGGTCGCAATTGTAAATGAGAACTTGTTCTCAACTTGCCTACCTGGTTAAATAAAGGTAAAATAAATAAATAAATAACGGATACTTTCCAAACACCAAATGTTCCCGCGCTGAGCGATACTGTTTACTACACTATTATGCATACAATCCAAATCATACGTTTATTGTCATTCATACTCTTCATTTTAACCGAATATCTTTGCAAAGGTGTTCCTTGTGTCAATTCAGAGCTTGGAAATATTGTAATAATGTGCTTAAGAGGATAACAGGATAACACAACAACCACATTTTCAATTGACAATCATTGCTTAAATGGATGTGGTCGATAGATTGTATAGGTGGAGCAGTGTGATGTTGTTCCCCTAGATTATGCACCAAATTGCACACAAGGACCAATTCAAATAGGCCAGGTCAAGAGGGGATGTTAATAATTTGATAATAATAATATTCAGTGTATTTTTTTTATTGAATTACAGCTGCATATCTAATGTTTTTCTTTGGTGTAAAAACACTTTTTCATATCAATATTGTACATACATGTGATTGTATATTTTGGTTTGGTCCATCGCAGGTTATCTGTATTTCCATACCCCCTTATTGTTCTCCTTTGCCTGACCTTCGGCTTGCAAGGTATGTTGTCCTTGGCTCCGAAATTGTTCAATATAAAACCGTGGTAATGTTACACAAGGTACTGTTATGCACCATAAATTTGTTACAATGTGGATAATATAAATTATCCTAATTAAAAGTACACAATGCAGAACGAACCACGCTACATAGGCATATATAAACAATGTATTTAATTTGTAAACCAAGGTTGGATTAGTTGGTCTGAACAACATGCAATCCGATAATCGCGTCATGAATCGGGATGGGCTCCTACATCCTCATATACACATTATGACATAATAAAGAGTTTAATCTTTCACGAAATAAAGACAAAGAAGCATACCCATTTATACAGGTTCTACACATTCCATTTCTCCATGGCAATAGAATGTAAACATTCTATTTTGCGCCAAACATCCCTACAACTCAATTCTAAGTGCAGCATATTGGACGACTCCACAGTCATTGATCATTCGCGACTTTAAGTCACTCCTGTTATCTCTAGAGCATCCCGTATATCTATAGCGCTGCATTTCTTCCCCATCTTACCATGGATAGGGTTTGGTGCTTTCCGGAGTTCACTTATGGTCCCACAAAGGTAATCTTTGGAGAAATTAATTTAGCATACTGTAAATGCCTGTGCATAATGTGCATAACAAAGCATCATTATTTTCATTATCTTCAAAGGATTTCTGTAGAAGCAGCCTTTATTTTCAGACTCTGCAGGCCTGCTGGGAGGAAACATATTACAATAAACAGGTAAGATTCAGCCCACAAAAAAATAAACAACAGAAAAAGAGTTGTATTCAAGACAGTTTAGAGAAGGTGGTCATAAGAGTTCTTAATAATCACTTGCAAATTGTGAGGCATGAGCAGTTGTGAAATGTTGCGAGAGGACCTTCTGAAAGCACATGATATGGTATTTCGTGGCACAGTCTCACACCTTACCTCATCTTGCAGAAGAAGCTCATGGTCCACTATCTGCTGCTCCAGAGTCAAGGCCAGGTCCCTCCCCATGTCACCACGGAGCACATGAGCAACTGGCTGGTGTCTCAGGGCAAAAAATCTCTTAGGGAGAGGTGAGTACCACGTCAGCACTCACATTCACTGCCATTCCCTGCCACCAGCAGCACTCCAGGAGGTGTGGGAAAAATAAACAACAGAAAAATCAGAAGGCAGGAAAGTTGAATTGCTCTGTGTTTTATTTGAAGGGTGTGGAAGGAAACCCTGGAGGAAGGAAACGACCTCGCTTGGCTGGTAAGAGAATGAGAGTTAGAGACAAACTACAAGTTAGTGAGCTCTTTACTAGCCTTTCAACAACGAGTTAGCACAGCAGAATAGATCTGTTGTGAAATTACACCAATGGGACTTCCTGTTTCATACTGCAGGCCTGGGAAGTAAACACTTGCCTAAAAATGATGAACATAGAGCACGAGGCTTTCTGCAAGCTCCGCCGCTCCATGCACCCCACCTCGCCAGCTGACATGTGAGTTCCATGTACTGCTCTGCATATGACTTGATCCATTTATCTACACATCTGGAACTACGCAGAAACAGACTAAGGCGGTGTTCTAAGTGAGTACATTGCACATCGTTTACCTTTGTTTTCTCCTTTTTGTTGATTTCAGCGATCCGAAGGTCCACAGCATCGTGGAGAAAGCTGTGAGAAGCATTCTGGGCGAGCAGTCCAATGAGCCCCGTAGCAACCTGCTCAGCCCATCTCAGGTGGTGGTGGAGGTGGTGCCCAGGCTCCTCCTGGCCCTGTGGCTTCAGCCAGAGGAAGGCCATTCAGAGCACCCAATCCTAATAAGTGGGATGGCCGTGGGCATGGTGGCGGCCGTAGTGGAGAAGCTCTCCTGCATGTTAAAGGACCCTTCCCCTCACATCCCTTTCTCCCGGGCTGCTGCTTTTGACTCAGTGTGGTCGATCCTGGGGAGAATCAGTCAGTCCTTCTCCACAGATGACCTGCAGAGCCCTTTTTATATGAGCTCTGTCTGTGGCTTTGTGGCTGACGAGGTGCAGAGCTGCTTCCAGCCCCCTGCAGCCACCCTACCAGTCCCCCCTGTGCTCACGGTGGCCGTTTCCACCACACTACCAGCTGGCATCCAAGCAGGTGAGTAGAAATGATAGAGAACACTCTGACAGATGCCTGTTCTGATGACATCTTGGTGCCTTGTAGTAGTAGAGCTCATCAGGATTGTTGTTGTCACCCATAATACAGACCCGGCTTCTTCCCACCTGGAGGTTGAGGACATCACCCCTAAGAAAGAGGCAGATCCGGCTTCTTCCCACCTGGGGGTTGTGGACATCACCACTAACACAGAGGCAGATCCGGGTTCTTCCCACCTGGAGGTTGAGGACATCACCCCTAAGACAGAGGCAGATCCGGCTTCTTCCCACCTGGAGGTTGTGGACATCACCACTAACACAGAGACAGATCCGGGTTCTTCCCACCTGGAGGTTCAAGACATCACCACTAACACAGAGGCAGATCCGGCATCTTCCCACCTAGAGGTTCAAGACATCACCACTAACACAGAGGCAGATCCTGCTTCTTCCAACCTGAATGTGGTGGACATCACCCCTAATACAGAGGCAGAGCCCATCTCTTCCCTCTTGGAAGTTGTGGACGTCACACCTGAAGAAAGGACTCTCACGATGGCCGTCTTCGTCACTCTGCCAGCTGACATCCAAGCAGGTGAGTAACACTTAGAGAGCACTCTGACAGGTGTCGTTTGTCATGACATCTTAGTAGAACCTTTCAACTGGCCAGTGTTAAGAAGCTACGGTTTGCATTAGTTTACATTCTGATCCTCTTTTTTCCCTTTCCAGAGGATGTTGCTGTGGTCATCCCGGATGTCAACCCACACGTCACCAAGGATGTGACACTGGATGTTCCATGCAGAGCTAGGAAAGGGGCAGTCTGGCGATTATTTTGCAGGCTTTGGAGGGCAGTGTGCTGCTGCGCCTGCCACAAGGAAGAGGAGGAACAATATTAATTATTCATCACACCTGCAGAAAAGGGATTGAACCATAGACCATTAAATTATTCACATTATAATTGAACTCAATTCTGCTTTTCTTCTGTTTACTACTTAATTTCTTAACTTTTCTATAATATTTCACTTTGCAAGTATGGATTAGGTTGTGTAAATAAGTGGGACACATCCCAATGTTGATGCTTTGAATAATTTACTTTGTACATTTAAAAAAAACATGTCTTATTTGACAACAAAAATGGAGGGCGCTCAACCAACGTTGAGTTGAGGTACATCCAAATATTTGAATCATCATAGAAAAGGAAAAAGCCCAACTCTTGCTCACTATAAAAAATGCATTGTTTTATTCAAGCAAGGTTAAAAGATTAACGTTTCGCCCTAGTCTTTGACGATATGCAAGTTCTATTTGCCCAGTAAAAGGGTGACGCAGACTCACCCTGGTTCTTGAGGGTTGAAGACAGTGAAAAATGATCATTAAGTAAATGGGACTTTTCAATTATAACAGAACATGGCCAAGATGTTCAAATGTTCATAAATGACCAGCATGGTCAAATAATAATAGTCACAGTAGTTGTCGGGGGTGCAGCAAGTCAGCACCTCAGGAGTAAATGTCAGTTGGCTTTTCATAGCCGATTATTAAGAGTATCTCTACCATCCTGCTGTCTCTAGAGAGTTGAAAACAGCAGGTCTGGGACAGGTAGGACGTCCGGTGAACAGGTCAGGGTTCCATAGCCACAGGCAAAACAGCTGAAACTGGAGAAGCAGCACGGCCAGGTGGACTGGGGACAGCAAGGAGTCATCATGCCAGGTAGTACTGAGGGATGGTCCTAGGGCTCAGGTCCTCCGAGAGAGAGAAAGAAAGAGAGAATTAGAGAGAGCATACTTAAATTCACACAGGACACCGGATAAGACAGGAGAAGTACTCCAGATATAACAAACTGACCCTAGCCCCCCGACACATAAACTACTGCAGCATAAATACTGGAGGCTGAGACAGGAGGGGTCAGGAGACACTGTGGCCCCATCCGATGATACCCTCGGACAGGGCCAAACAGGAATGATATGACCCCACCCACTTTGCCAAAGCACAGACCCACATCACTAGAGGGATATCTTCAACCACCAACTTACTGAGACAAGGCCGAGTATAACCCACAAAGATCTCCGCCACGGCACAACCCAAGGGGGGGTGCCAACCCAGACAGGAAGATCTCATCGGTGACTCAACCCACTCAAGTGACGCACCCCTCCTAGGGACGGCATGAAAGAGCACCAGTAAGCCAGTGACTCAGCCCCTGTAATAGGGTTAGAGGCAGAGAATCCCAGTGGAAAGAGGGGAACCGGCCAGGCAGAGACACCAAGGGCGGTGCGGTTCGTTGCTCCAGAGCCTTTCCGTTCACCTTCACACTCCTGGGCCAGACTACACTTAATCATATGACCCACTGAAGAGATGAGTCTTCAGTAAAGACTAAAAAGGTTAAGACCAAGTCTGCTTCTCTCACATGGGTAGGCAGACCATTCCATAAAAATTGAGCTCTATAGGAGAAAGCCCTGCCTCCAGCTGTTTGCTTAGAAATTCTAGGGACAATTAGGAGGCCTGTGTCTTGTGACCGTAGCATACGGGTAGGTATGTACGGCAGGACCAAATCAGAGAGATAGGTAGGAGCAAGCCCATGTAATGCTTTGTAGGTTAGCAGTAAAACCTTGAAATCAGCCCATAGTGGTGTCCCCATCCCTCCTAAGGAGGAGCCACTGAGACATGTGATGAGGCCAAGGAAGATCACTCTGCAAGGACGGGATAGGACACATCACAACACTGCTGCTCATTCATATTCAAACACACCTCAGAGTACGGACACAAACATGGACGCCCCCCCCCCCCCCCCCCCCCCACACACACACACACAATGAACTTACCTGTACATATCAGAATCATACATTCGACAGCCACCTCTTCCCCCACATGTATTGATCCCCCACCTCAAACATGTTGAGTCAATTCCAGATGCTGGAATGGTGCTGGAATGCAGGTGCAGTAGGGCCTAGTATGTAATGATGTGATACCATGTGTACCCCATATCCTGTGTTTGTGTTGATGTTTTTTTATTTTATTTAAACAGGGAGTCACACTGAGATTAAACATCCATTTTACCACAGTCAAATCAAATTTATTTATATAGCCCTTCGTACATCAGCTGATATCTCAAAGTGCTGTACAGAAACCCAGCCTAAAACCCCAAACAGCAAGCAATGCAGGTGTAGAAGCACGGTGGCTAGGAAAAACTCCCTAGAAAGGCCAATACCTAGGAAGAAACCTAGAGAGGAACCAGGCTATGTGGGGTGGCCAGTCCTCTTCTGGCTGTGCCGGGTGGAGATTATAACAGAACATGGTCAAGATGTTCAATGTTCATAAATGACCAGCATGGTCGAATAATAATAAGGCAGAACAGTTGAAACTAGAGCAGCAGCACAGTCAGGTGGAAGTTGAAACTGGAGCAGCAGCATGGCCAGGTAGACTGGGGACAGCAAGGAGTCATCATGTCAGGTAGTCCTGGGGCATGGTCCTAGGGCTCAGGTCAGTTGAAACTGGAACAGCAGCATGGCCAGGTGGACTGGGGACAGCAAGGAGTCATCATGTCAGGTAGTCCTGGGGCATGGTCCTAGGGCTCAGGTCCTCCGAGAGAGAGAAAGAAAGAGAGAAGGAGAGAATTAGAGAACGCACACTTAGATTCACACAGGACACCGAATAGGACAGGAGAAGTACTCCAGATATAACAAACTGACCCCAGCCCCCCGACACATAAACTACTGCAGCATAAATACTGGAGGCTGAGACAGGAGGGGTCAGGAGACACTGTGGCCCCATCCGAGGACACCCCCGGACAGGGCCAAACAGGAAGGATATAACCCCACCCACTTTGCCAAAGCACAGCCCCCACACCACTAGAGGGATATCTTCAACCACCAACTTACCATCCTGAGACAAGGCTGAGTATAGCCCACAAAGATCTCCGCCACGGCACAACCCAACGGGGGGGGGCGCCAACCCAGACAGGATGACCACAACAGTGAATCAACCCACTCAGGTGACGCACCCCCTCCAGGGACGGCATGAGAGAGCCCCAGCAAGCCAGTGACTCAGCCCCTGTAATAGGGTTAGAGGCAGAGAATCCCAGTGGAAAGAGGGGAACCGGCCAGGCAGAGACAGCAAGGGCGGTTCGTTGCTCCAGAGCCCTGTAACTTACAGTGCCCTGTAAAAGCTGTAAAAGTTGAAGTCATATTGAACAACTACCAGAGAGAACCTTCTCTACATAGGAATTGCATACCATATTTTTTTCCATACATCAAAATAATACTTTATTATCAATCAGCCATTACTAACTTAGATAAGGCCTCAACAAGGCCCCAGTTAATGGTTGAAAATAACTAATTTCAGTGCCAATGAGTTACACTGAGTGTATAAAACATTAAGAACACCTGCTCTTTCCATGACATATGCTGACCAGGTGAATCCAGGTTAACGCTATAATCCCTTATGGATGTCACTAGTTAAATCCACTTAAATCAGTATAGATAAAGAGGAGGGGAAAGGTTTAAAAAATATATTGTAAAAGCTTGAGACAATTGAGACATGGATTGTGTATGTGTGCCATTCAGAGGGTGAATGGGCAAGACAAAATATTTAAGTGCCTTTAAACAGGTTATGGTAGTAAGTGCCAGTGGTACCAGTTTGTGTCAAGAACTGCAACGCTGCTGTTTTTTTACGGCTCAACAGTTTCCTGTGTGTATCAAGAATGGTCCACCACTCAAAAGACATACAGCCAACTTGACACAACTGTGGGAAGCATTGGAGTCAACATGGGCCAGCATCCCTGTGAATGTGTTGTACACTCAGTACATTAATAGTATTGGTACGTGTTCTTGCCATAACCTGTAAAGCTGGAGCAGCCTGCGAGGCAGGGGGAGGTGTAGGTGATGCCGGTGTCTGAACACTCAGGGTCCCACTCCCCAGCCAAGCAGTAGCAGTCTCTGTTACACTCTGACAACAGGCTGCCATCGTACACCAGGGGACCTGGGGGACAGAGAAAATTGCTGGTAATAATGATGTTTAAATAATTGTTGCTGAACTATCATTGACACAGGCACAGTGACAAAACAGCCAGGAATCTGGGCTCAGTAACAACCATACTGTAATATTCCCACAAGAGGGAGCCCCGGCACAAGCCCATGTGTGTTTTGGTCAAACTCTCCCTCATATTCCACTGATCAAAACTTTTGTTTTTATCAACCCACCAACCAACCAACCAACCAATCAGATGTCATATTTACCCGTTGTAGGACACGGTCAGACCAGCCACCTGAACGTTGTCACACTTAGTGCCAGACTGCAGAGGGAGGAGGAGGTAGGCCATGAAGGAGGTGACGAAAGACAGCTGGGCTCCAGACACAACGCCAAGCTTATACCTCTTCATCAGTAGACCTCCCAGGAATATCCCCACTGCACCCACAGGCAGGTTCAACTCACCTGGAAAAGTTATACTCACACGTCTTTAGTGCTACCAGTGTGCTGGAGTTTCATTTCCACTCATGTTCAACAAACCTACAGGGGATGGGAGAGAACAAAAAAAGTGTTCAACATCAGTGCTGACAGGAGGGAACATTTCAGTTGGAGCATGTCCAGGTTTCTATGGCTTCGTTGAGACAGGCAGCCCAATTCAGTCATTGTTTTGAGTAATTGTTGTAACTTTAATGTGTTCATGTTTAAGTTAATTCATTGAGCTGTAATTAAAGATATTTCTTTCCAGTTATTTACATATGTAATTGTATTGGTTAGTATTGAATTACGCTTTTGACTGCAAGTTCCAGAATGCCTTGCGACAGGAATGAGAGTGAGAACGCGCAAGTTATGTGCTGGTGCAAAGTGATTAGGCTGACCTTTCCGCTAGCATCTTACCTGCATTGCTCTGTAGAATCTAAAGTTCTTAAATGTAACGTGAACAAGTAATATTACTAAAAGAAGCGTTCATATCCACCCCGACGTCCCGAGTCATTACTTTGAAGACGGTTATTCTAAAAGTAATTGCTCTTTTGACCAATCAGATATGCTCTGAAAAAGAGCTGATGCGAAAATATCTAACGTGATAATTTTCCATCATTATTCAACAGGCTAATGGGTCTCCAGTTGTCTATATAAGGAGTATCCTTATTAAGTTTGGGAATCAAAGTAATCACACCTTGTTTTAAGGAAGCCGGAAACTCCCCATTTTCTATTGATTCGTGAAACATAGCAAGAATGAAAGGAATCAATTTATCATTGAATGCTTTATAAAACTCGCTTATTAAACCATCATTTCCAGGGGACCTATTGTCCTTAATGCTTTTAATACAGTCTTTTATCTCAATTTCAGGTAACTCATCATCACAAAAATCCCTGAAATCATTATCTATCTTAGCAATGTTTGCAACACGTCATGCTCTTATCAACTGAGCTACGAAGGAGCACGTCGACGTCGCTAGAATGATGACAAGCAATGTTAAGGGATTCTAAAGGGAATCAGAATTCCAAACTAATTTCTATGGCAACACAGTTGTCAATTTTGTAAACAATCATTTTCGAACGTGTGTTGCCAAGAGACATCTAACCGACGTTCTATGGAACGTTTTCTGTGCGAAAACAACTTTGCTGCTGACAACAAACTTGTTTGATTTTTGAGACCTGAGAACAATCGACTGGAAAATGCCTGGGTGCTTTTCAAGACTGGCGGAGAGAGTGCGTGGACGTCGGCGGCCTACTGCGTGGACGTCGGCGGCCTACTGCGTCGACAGGTTGTTCAAATTCATTTGTGGCTTGTTTTTCTTGTCTTTTTCTGTTTTGCAGGGTTCGTGATCGTCGACAGGTGGACAGCGACTTCGAAGAGGGTATGTGGAGTTTACAACTCTTATTTTACTACATTTAACAATGTCATTATAATTTGCGAAATGTTGTGTATTTCTATCATTCAGACTTGGCAAAAATGCTTGTGCTCGAGATGTTGTACCTTGCTAGCTAACATTAACTTTAGTAACTGTTGCTAAGCAATCAACTTTTGCTACCTAGCTAGCTAATATTAGCAATCTTGGTATTTTTTTAATGTCCTAACAATAGTTTATTTTATATTCCAATGTTCCTCATTTTAGAAACAACTGTCCTGGATGAGGTCCAGTTGGATGTGCCATTGGATGATGTGCTAGATGTTCCACAGCTGCCAGTCCTCCTTGATGTCCAGAATGCTGCTATCATCCTTGAGGATGTGCCAGATGTGCAGACTATCCTTGAGGTACAATTTTCTGAAAGTTTGGGGTTTTATGTTTGAAAAATATCCCAGATATTCAAGTTGTCTCTTTAACATGAAACAAATCTCTTGTCTGCTTTCTGCTTTAGGAGGCCACTGGCATTTGGCAGTTGATTCCGATTAGGTTCAGCCCCCAGTACTGTGGGCCTGTTGTGATCAGGGTAAGAGACCCCCCCCCCCCCACACACACACACACAGTCACATCACGGTTACAATGTTTACTGTTTCCAACATGAATGTATTGTAATGTGCAGAACAATGCCGGTCCGGTGGTTAAAGCTTGGAGAACTTTCCAGTTCATCAGCCCCATCATCACCTACATGCGTGGGTAATCCCAGGTATGTGTCTTTGTAACAACCTAATCCTAATCTACATTGTCAGTCATTTGATCTTGATGGAAATGTGTCACAGCAATTGCTGAAGTGGTTTTGTTGATGTTGTCTTGTTGTTTATCTCAACAGCAGGTGGTGGTGAGGATGAACCACGTGAGTAGGGTGAGAGGCCTGGAGACTCAACTGGTGTGGGCCATCTCCAAGGAGACAGCCAGGCTTAGTCCAGAGGGCATCCCCTACTGTGCCACCAAAGTGCAGTCCATCACTTGGATCCAGGTAAGACGTAAATACTACTGAAACAGTAGTAGGTTAGGCTTTTCTTCACTTATTCCATTTGGACTTAATATGTATTCTCTCTTTGTCAGCGTGTGGCTGGCAGGGTGACCCACTATGCGTCTCACCTCCGCCACGAGACGTCTGTGGACATGACGCTTGGCTGCAACCAGGTAAATAAACGATTTCCTATGTATATAGACTAGACATTACTGGGCATTTTTGCATTTGATTTGGTGTGTTTTCTAATAACGTGTGTGTGTGTGTGTGGTAAACCGGTGTGCTGTGTGTGTTTTGAGCAGCAGACTGATGTCTCAGTGGTGTACGCCACTCTCCACATGGGGCTGGACGGGCTTCTCTCCTCTTCAGCGTGGTCGGAGGCTGCCTCCTTCTCTACTCCCACCACTCAGCAGTTCACTGACCCAGAGCCTGAGGGCCACAACTGCTATGAGGTCAGACGTTACACACACATACTATTGACTAGGAGCATTAAGATCCTTCCATTGACCGATTGTTTGTTATGTCATTGCACTGGTCACTGATTTTGAATGCTTGTTTTGTTGTCGTAGGGCTGGGAGGAGGACCTGCTGCCTGAGGAGAGGGAGGTTCCTCTGCTAAAGTGAGTTCCTCTAAATGTCTGTGTAGTCTGAGCTTGTCAAATGCTGAAGGATAGTGGTCATAATGCTGTTATCCCCCATTGACTCTAATGGTTGACATGCTTCATTCCCTCCCTTTCACAGCCTCCACCTTACCACCAAGAGAGTGGAGGACATCGCCCTGAGGCTCGTCTCCTTGCGCCAGGCCTTCACTGTGAGTGGACCCACTGTTCTTTTTGTCTCTATGACTTCTTGTTCTGTCTCCAAGAGGAAGAGGTCTCACCCTAACTCTTCCCTCTTCCCTAGACCCTGCTTGGTTCCACCCTGAGCAGGAACCATCTGTTTGTGGCGGGAAAGGTCCTCCTGGGCGGCCTTGTTCAGGCCAACCACATGGTAACTCACTAACTCATTCTCTTTCAAGGGAAAGAGAGCGTCCCTGAGGGGAAATGTGTTCTGTTCACTAAGATGCTCTTTTCTTTGTCATAGGACGAGGCCAAATTCATCCGTACCTATAATGACTTTGTGGACTACCTGAGTGACCCCTCCAAGCGGAATGACATTGCGAGGGAGCTGGCTGAGGCAAAGGTGAGTTCATTAACTCTTTCAAGTCTCACTGAGTTCTTCCACATGCATGTCTTTTATACATCACAGTAGCTGATCTATATGAAATCATTCCTATTTTCTCCAAACGTGTTTTCTTGTCCTAGATCCATCATGTGAACATGATAGATGTCCTCTTTGAGCTGGTGCTGTTTAGGATGATGACAGCTCAGAAGTCCCTGATGGTGGTAAGTAGCATCTCACTGGAACATGTTTTGATATCGCTCTATTAGCAGTTTCACTTAAATTCCTCATCTCTTCTATTCTCTTTTCTCCTCCTTTGTTTCCTTTAGCACCCTGGTGGGTTCGTGGAGCGTCTGTACGCTCTCCTGTACTCCTTCCTGCCCACTGCTGCCAACATGGAGCCAGAGGCTGATAGATACCTACTGCTGCTCAATGTAAGAGTCAAGAGGTTACTTCCTGTTTACTTCCATATTCTTAGTGTACTTCCTTTTGACTTCCTTATTCATGGTTAACCAGGTTTCAATGCCATTTTAGGGGGAGTATTTCTAATTGTCTCTCTCCTCTTGATAAGCTAGTAACTCAGATCCATTTTCTATGTGTTGTGTGGTGTTCTCTTCAGGGTGGACTGATGGCTCTGCTAGATGACATGTTTGGCCAGCAGCTGGCCTGGTACTTTAACCCAGAGTCTCTGGTCACTGAGCTCTCCACCCTCCTGGAGTACCACTTGGAGAACCTCATGGCCAGCATGTAGTCCTACTGCAGGGACCATACTCCTTTCTCCTTCTCTCTCTCTTTTGAAGGAATTGAGGACTTGAAGTGCTTTGTTGAACCCTGATTAGTTAACACCCATTAATTTAATGTATTCTCTTGTTTTCTCTCCCCACAGGATTCTTGTGACACTTTGCCACCCAACAGGGATCTAGACACCAATGCACTACATTACTTTGCACTGAACTTGACATTGTAAAATAAAATAAGTTGTAGTTCAAAAACATTTTTGTTTCTGTCTTTTCATCTATTTGATTTTATGACCATTTCCTCTTCCTGGAGGTATAATGCATATATTAGAATATTACATGAACAATGATGCTTTATTATCTGCATATGGAAATAAAAAACAACGTTTAGTTGATTGACAGATACTACAGGCCCACACTTTATATGGTTTTGTACAGTGGTTTGTGATACTGGGGCGGCAGGGTAGCCTAGTGGTTAGAGTGTTGGACTAGTAACCGGAAGGTTGCATGTTCAAACCCCCGAGCTGACAAGGTACACATCTGTAGTTCTGCCCCTGAACAGGCAGTTAACCCACTGTTCCTTGGCCATCATTGAAAATAAGAATTTGTTCTTAACTGACTTGCCTAGTTAATTAAAAAAATACTGTACTATTTAAAAACATGTAGGATGACATACACTGAGTCCACAATAGACTAGGAACATCTTCCTAATATTGAGTTGCACACTCTTTTCCCCTCAGAACAGCCTAATTTCCTCGAACATGGACTCGACAAGCTGCCCTAAGCGTTCCACAAGGGTGCTGGCCCATGGTCAAGTTGGCTGGACGTCCTTTGGGTGGTGGACCATTCTTGAGACACATGGGAAACTGTTGAGCATGAAAAAAAGCAGCAGTGTTGCAGTTCTTGACACACTTAACCCGGTGTGCCTGGCACCTACTACCATACCCCGTTCAAAGACAGTTAAATCTTTTCTCTTGCTGAATCACCCTCTGAATGACACACACAATCCGTGTCTCAATTCTCTCAAGGTTTTAAAATATTTCTTTAACTCCCCTTCATCTACACTGATTGAAGTAGATTCAACAAGTGACATCAATAAGGGGTCATAGCTTTAACTTGGTCAGTCTATGTCATGGAAAGAGCAGGTGTCCTCAATGTTTTGTATTATCAGTGTGTGTAGTAACCTGGTACAGTATGAAGTATACCACTAGAGGGGATAATTGCTTCAGTCTTGAATGTTACTTCTCACTATCCCTACATTAACAGTCTGCCATTGTAGACTCCGGTAACTTGGGTATCTTCGTTTTTTATATTTGCCATTAATGTCTGAACCATTTACCATCTTTCCCACTGAAACCAGTAAATCAGACTGTTAAACAGCCACCACTAACTTTGATTGGCTGCTGCCAACACACTGACTCAACTCCAGCCACTTTAATAATGGGAATTGATGGAAAATATATCACTAGCCACTTTAAACAATGCTACTTAATATAATGTTTACATACCCTACATTATTCATCTCATATGTATATGTATATACTGTACTCTATCATCTACTGCATCTTTATGTAATACATGTATCACTAGCCACTTTAAACTATGCCACTTTGTTTACATACCCTACATTACTCATCTCATATATATATATATATATACTGTACTCGATACCATCTACTGCATCTTGCCTATGCCGTTCTGTACCATCACTCATTCATATATCTTTATGTACACATTCTTATCCCTTTACACTTGTGTGTATAAGGTAGTAGTTTTGGAATTGTTAGGTTAGATTACTCATTGGTTATTACTGCATTGTCGGAACTAGAAGCACAAGCATTTCGTTACACACGCATTAACATCTGCTAACCATGTGTATGTGACAAATACATTTGATTTGATTTGTTAGTGTTCATGTGTGAGAGGGTGTAGTAGTGCATACTGACCATTAGTTGGATCATAGTGTGGGTGGTGGAGTTTATGCAGGAACACAGAGGGTAGAGGCATTCTACATCACAGTAGAAGGCAGAGTAACCCGTAGGAGCCAATACTCAGTCATAATGGAGAGAAATACCATAGAAATCAAAAGACAAGATGAATGACTAGAATAGACTCTTTCAATGAGAAATACATGATAAAGAATGCAAAGAACATAGTCTACAATGCACATTCTACACAAATGCCTTGCTTCCCTAAAAATACTGTGTGTTATAGCAGATAACGTAGTACAATGTTAGCTCATGATTATCTATTCAGGACAATGAGTAGTTAAGAGAGATAGAATCTCACCTTCCAGCCTTGTTCACTGAATCTCACAGATATCTCACATGTCTCTTACAAGCCTGACGCCCACTGTTGACATGGCTGTGATCTGAAAGGGACCAAAAAATATGTTATGAACCAGGAAAGACTAATGTACACTTTGGATGCATTGGATTTGAAATTAAATGTAAATGCAACTTAAGCAAGGAAGGAATTATTTTTGTATTCTTTTTTGTTATACTTAGTTTTTATTGTAGGAACACAAAGAATGTACAAATAAAGCCAAATAAAAGAACAACAACAAGAAAAGATCTGTCAGTTACAGTGCACTTCATACCTTCATCATCATACCATCATATTAGTTACATTGACATCTTTGAATGTCCTTTTCCAAGTACGAAACCCATTTTTCCCAGTATTCTTGACCTGTCTCCTGTTGAGTTCTTAAGGCAAAGGTCATACGCTCCGTGCGGTGTATATCTTCTACAATGTCTATCCATTGTGTCACTGTGGGAGGGTCTTTTTGTAGCCATTTCCTAGTGATTTTTTACTGGCTGCCAGTTGGACCTTCAAGAGGTACTTTTCTCTATTGTGTAAGTTATCAGGTATTTCACCCATGTACAAAGAAATCAATGTTTGTTCTATGTCAAATTCCATTATTTTTCCAATGTTAGATCTTATTTCTCCCCAGTAAGTTTCGATTGCGGGGCAAGTCCAAAAGATATGAGAGTGGTCCGCCCTCAATAGACCGCATTCTCTCCAACAAGGGTGTTGTGAGCCAGTCTGTTTTGATTTCAGTTTAGGTGTTATGAAGAAACGTATAACATTCTTCCAACAGAATTCTCTCCATGACCTTGAGTTGGTGGAGCTTTGTTGAGTCTCTAATATATTCAACCATGTTTCATCAGTTATTTCAATGTTAAGTTCCTCCTCCCATTTCTTTTTAAAATAGTTTGTAGAATGTTTCTTTGAGGATTGAATACCCAAGTAGAGATTTGAAATAGTTTTTTCGTTACTCCCCAAGTTGTATGCGTTAGTGAATACTTGGATTAATTTTGGAGGTGCTTTTCAGTCAGTCACTTTTATCTCCCTTACGAAATAGTGTCGTACTTGTAGGTATCTGTAAAAATCTTGTTTATCCAAGCCATGTTTTTTACTTAGGTCCTGGAAGTTATCTAGGTTCCCATTCCTTACAATTGTACTGAATGACATGATGCCTTTCTGCGTCCATTGTTTAAACCTGCTGTCCTGAGTTGCAGGGATGAAGCTGGGGTCGTATGCGGGCCAACTCAGCAGTTTGATCTCTCTGTCTAAATGATTTTGCTTAACTACCCTAAACCATGTCTTCAGAGAGAAATTAATCCACTGATTTTGTCTATTGTATATTTCTTTTACCATCTCCTTATTTCCCAGTACTGACTGTATGGGTATCTCTGTCAGCGTAGTCTCGATGTCTTTCCATTTGGATTCGTATTCTGAATTGCACCAACACACCAGGGGTCTCAATTGGGCTGACACATAATAATCTTTTAGGTTTGGTAAGGCCATACCCCCACAGTTTTTTGGTGACTGTAATGTTGTATATCTAGTTCTTGGTCTCTTACTGTTCCGTTTATCCCATTCCCTAAACTGTTTAGGTGGGATTTCTATGGGCAGTGATTGGAACAAATACAGTAACCTCGGCAGGATGTTCATTTTGATTGTTTCAATTCTACTAAGATCTAAGGGAAGTGAATTCCACCTGTCTAGGTCATCATATATTTTCTTGTTAATGTGATCGTAATTCATACAATAAAGTTTGGGTATATCTTTTGGTAAATTTACTCCCAGATATATAATGGATGAAGAGGTCCAGGTGAAGTTATATCTACTCTTCAGATCTTCCTGTGGGGTATAATTATATACTAGGGCTTGGGTCTTGTGTACGTTAAGCACATACCCTGAATATGTTCCAAATGTTGTAAAACATCCATCAATCTAGATACACTTGAGCCTGGGTCTTTAAGGAATAACAGAACGTCATCAGCATACATGCATATCTTATGTTCACTGCCTCTTATTGTTATTCCCTCTAAAGTTGGGTCCTGTCTTATTGCCTGTGCTAATGGTTCTAGGTACAAGGAGAAGAGCGTGGGTGATAGATTACAGCCTTGTCTTGCCCCTCGCTCTAATTTTATCGTTCGTGTCAAATGTCCATTTATCTTTATTCTAGCGGTCGGACATGAATACAGTGTTTTGATGCACTGTATCACTTCTTTGTTGAAACCAAATCTTTTCATAACGTGGAATAGGTAATCCCATCCCACTGAATCAAATGCTTTTTCTGTATCTAGGCTGATTAATATTGCACTTGTCTTATTCTGAGTAATGTGGTCCATGACATGTAGTGTTCTCCTTATATTGTCCTGTGTCTGCCTATTTTGTATGAAACCAGTTTGATCTCCGTCAATCAATTCTGGGATTATGTTCTCCATTCTTTTGTCTATTATTGATGCATATAGTTTATAATCTGTGTTAAGAATTGCGATAGGTCGATATGAACTGCATTCTTTCTTATCTTTACCCTCTTTTGGGATTACTGATATGATGGCCTCTCTCTATGACGGTGGGAGACCCCCCTCCCTCAGAGTCCAGTTAAAACAGGCCTTAAGTAGAGGTGCTAATTGTTCTCTGAAGATCTTGAACCATTCTGAAGGGAAGCCATCAGTGCCTGGAGACTTGTTGGCTTTTTGCTGAGATATTGCTTTATTAATTTCTTCGGTGGATATTTCTGAAGTTAGTCTATCATTTTGCTCTGTCCCAATTTAGGGGAGATCGAGTGAGTTCAAAAAGTGCTCTATTGTCTGTGCATCTGCCTTCTCTGGTTGCTTGTACAGATTTTTGCAATATGATTCAAATGCATTCTGTATTTCATCTAATTTGCATGTGATCTTTTTTGTTTTGGGGTCTTTTATTTTGAAAATGGTATTCTGTGCTTGTTGTTTCCTGAGTCTCCATGCTAGTAATTTGGTTGCCTTTGAGCCTGCTTCATAATATCGTTGTTTCAGGAACCTAAGCTTTTTCTCTACTTCCTCTCTATAAATCTGGTCAATTTCCTGTTTTACCTTTTGAATCAAAACTTTATATTTCTTGAGGAAAGAGCATTGTTTGTGTGAGCCAAACTTCTTTTATATATATATTTATTTTATGGCAGGGAAATTCGCAATGACTCTTAATGTTAGCTTGATGGCTATTCGTTTTTACCAATTTATGGTACAATGTTATTTGTAATTGTATAAAAATATATATATATATAAGGACTGTTTTTATTTGCAACTAGTAAGATTTTAGATTTGATTGATTTTATTAGGATCTCTTTTAGTCCCCATTTGAACTAATCTTCCAAGAGTCCTTAACATTAAAACACAATTTATAATACAAACACACTTTCACATATAACACACTATTACAAACATACATAATACACTAGCATAATGACCCAATAAATACTCAATCTAAAGAAATATTGATTCTTCATCTACTAAGGCCCACAACATTTCTATATGCTATATTTAAAATGTTTTTAAATCATGTTTAAACTTATATATTGAAAGGTTTCTAGTTTGCTCAGTTAATTTATTCAATTTCTTTATTGCTCTAAATCGAAATATTCTTTTTGTGAGACCCTGATTCATGTGAACGTATACAAGTTTAATATTCTTCATATAGTCACCGTGATAGTAAATGTCCATTTCTGTTTTTTTTATTAATGCTAGGCGAATCCGTAATATTTTTAAGAGACCGGAATGAGGTTTCTAAAGCAGTTTCCTGTATTGAAGACTTTTCCTTAGTTTGGGGTTGGAAAATGAATACCAGTAAGTCAGTCTTATTTCCACTCAAGGATTGTGTTTTACAGGAAGTACAGTGGGGCAAAAAAGTAATTAGTCAGCCACCAATTGTGCAAGTTCTCCCACTGAAAAAGATGAGAGAGGCCTGTATTTTTCAACACAGGTACACTTCAACTATGACAGACAAAATTAGGGGGAAAAATCCAGAAAATCACATTGTAGGATTTTTTATGAATTTATTTGCAAATTATGGTGGAAAATAAGTATTTGGTTAATAACAAAAGTTTATCTCAATACTTTGTTGTATACCCTTTGTTGGCAATGACAGAGGTCAAACGTTTTCTGTAAGTCTTCACAAGGTTTGCACACACTGTAGCTGGTATTTTGGCCCATTCCTCCATGCAGATATCCTCTAGAGAAGTGATGTTTTGGGGCTGTTGCTGGGCAACACGGACTTTCAACTCCCTCCAAAGATTTTTTATGGGGTTGAGATCTGGAGACTGGCTAGGCCACTCAAGGACCTTGAAATGCTTCTTACGAAGCCACTCCTTCGTTGCCCGGGCGGTGTGTTTGGGATCATTGTCATGCTGAAAGACCCAGCCACGTTTCATCTTCAATGCCCTTTCTGATGGAAGGAGGTTTTCACTCAAAATGTCACGATACATGGCCCCATTCATTCTTTCCTTTACACGGATCAGTCGCCCTGGTCCCTTTGCAGAAAAACAGCCCGAAAGCATGATGTTTCCACCCCCATGCTTCACAGTAGGTATGGTGTTCTTTGGATGCAACTCAGCATTCTTTGTCCTCCAAACACGACGAGTTGAGTTTTTACCAAAAAGTTCTATTTAGGTTTCATCTGACCATATGCCATTCTCCCAATCTTCTTCTGGATCATCCAAATGCTCTCTAGCAAACTTCAGATGGGTCTGGACATGTACTGGCTTAAGCAGGGGGACAAGTCTGGCACTGCAGGATTTGAGTCCCTGGCGGCGTAGTGTGTTACTGATGTTAGGCTTTGTTACTTTGGTCTACAATTTTGTTTCTGGTGTCCTTTGACAGCTCTTTGGTCTTGGCCATAGTGGAGTTTGGAGTGTGACTGTTTGAGGTTGTGGACAGGTGTCTTTTATACTGATAACAAGTTCAAACAGGTGCCATTAATACAGGTAACGAGTGGAGGACAGAGGAGCCTCTTAAAGAAGTTACAGGTCTGTGAGAGCCAGAAATCTTGCTTGTTTGTAGGTGACCAAATACTTATTTTCCACCATAATTTGCAAATAAATTCATTAAAAATCCTACAATGTGATTTTCTGGATTTTTTTTCTAATTTTGTCTGTCATAGTTGAAGTGTACCTATGATGAAATTGACAGGCCTCTCATCTTTTTAAGTGGGAGAACTTGCACAATTGGTGGCTGACTAAATACTTTTTTGCCCCACTGTATATGGTATCCCATCTAAAGATAAGGTTACTTATCTTGAAATTGTTATATGCAAGGATGAAAAACAATTGAACTTTAACTCCATTGAGAAAACAAAGAACAAATTGAACCTCTTGTTGATGAGAGATATTTCGTTATACGGTCGGGTATTATTATCCAAAGCTGAAGGGTTATCCAGGTCGGTTTATGTCACGTTATCACTTGACTTACCCCCTAAAATTGTAAAGGACTTAGATAAGATTATTTATAGTTTTATTTGATGTGATATCCACAAAAATTATGTGGCTATATTGAAGCAACATCTCAAGACATCAGTCAGGAAGTTAAGGCTTGGTCGCAAGTGGGTATTCCAAATGGACAATAACCCCAAGTATACTTCCAAAGTTGTGGCAAAATTACTTAAGGACAACAAAGTCAAGGTATTGGAGTGGCCATCACAAAGCCCTGATCTCAATCCTATAGAAAATTTGTGGGCAGAACTTTAAAGGCGTGTGCGAGCAAGGAGGCCTACAAACCTGACTCAGTTACATCAGCTCTGTCAGGAGGAATGGGCCAAAATTCAGTCAACGCATTGTGGGAAGCTTGTGGAAGTCCACCCGAAACATTTAACCCAAGTTAAACAATTTAAAGGCAATGCTACCAAATACTAATTTAGTGTATGTAAACTTCTGACCCACTGGGAATGTGATGAAAGAAATAAAAGCTGAAATAAATCATTCTCTCTACTATTATTGTGACATTTCACATTCTTAAAATAAAGTGATGATTCTAACTGACCTAAGACAGGGATTTTTTTACGAGGATTAAATGTCAGGAATTGTGAAAAACTGAGTTTAAATGTATTTGGTTAAGGTGTATGTAAACATCAGACTTCAACTGTACCTAGAAGTGCACACTATTCTTATTATTTTTTTTAGTATCTTAAAAGTAAAAGTAATATAGTCAACTATACAACTTCTACTACTACTACTACTACTACACTTTATATCATCCAATAATATATAATGAAAAACACTCAACATGAAGAATTAATGCAATTATGTTAATTTCAAATATTTATTTTGAAATATAGATTAGGTGCTCTTCTTTTTATAGCAGGAAGTAAAGGGACTGGACAAGGCTTTGCCTATAGCTGAAAACATCCTGGAAATGAGCGAACGCTTCCTTGGTTTCTTCTTGGTGGAGCATACACTCTCTGTTCGGCAGGATTCTTGATCATTGACAATTGCTGGGGGAAAAAATGTAAACATAACATTTTCTTTAACTGACCCTAGTTAGTGTGAAGAATTAGTATTGCATTATTATTATTTAAATTGTAATATTCTACATAATTTACAAATGTAGGGCGGCAGGTAGCCTAGCAGTCGGCTATTTAACGCAGAAGTGTTACATAGGCCCCTCCAGGGCTTAGACTGTTTAGTGCCAAAAAGAAGGGGATAAAAACATGCAAAAAATATATATACATATAAATAAATATATATATATTCGTCAACTTTGTTATATCTCTCAGATTTAGGACAGACACTTCAGTTCCATGTAGTGAATCTGTTATTCAATGTGTTTGTATCGGCTATTAGCAGTAAGGACGATACAAACCCCTCGGCCTTGACAGGGCTTAGACTCTTGTGGGTTAAAAAGCATGATCATTACAAAGGTGCAACTAGTGCTGTGGACAATAAAAGGCCACGCTAAAATGTGCAGTTTTGTCACACCACACAACGCCACAGATGTCTCAGAGACAGAGACTGAGAAAAATAGGAGCAAGGAAAAACGCTGGTTGACTTGTTTTGAGGGAGCGTGCAATTGTGATGCTGACTGCAGGAATGTCCACCAGAGCTGTGGCCAGAGAATTGAATGTTTATTTCTTTACCATAAGCCGCCTTCAATGTCGTTTTAGAGAATTTGGCAGTATGTCCAACCGGCCTCACAACCACAGACCAAGTATATGGCGTCGTGTTGGCTGTAGGGTTATGGTGTGGGCAGGCATAATCTACGGACAACGAACACAATTGCATTTTATCAATGGCAATTTGAATGCACAGAGATACCGTCACGAGATCCTTAGGCCCATTGTCGTGCCATTCATCCACCGCCATCACCTCATGTTTCAGCATGATAATGCATGGCCCCATGTCGAAAGGCCTGCATACTCACCAGACATGTCATCCATTTAGCATGTTTGTGATGCTCTGGATTGACGTGTACAACAGCGTGTTCCAGTTCTCACCAATATTCAACAACTTCACACAGCTATTGAGGAGGAGTGGGACAACATTCCATAGGCCACAATCAACAGCCTGATCAACTCTACGCGAAGGAGAAGTGTCACGCTGCATGAGGAAAATGGTGGTCACACCAGATACTAACTGGTTTTCTGATCCACGCCTACCTTTTTTTAAGGTATCTGTGACGAACAGATGCATATCTGTATTCCCAGTCATGTGAAATCCATAGATAAGGGCCTAATGAACGTATTTCAATTGACTGATTTCCATATATGAACTGTAACTCAATAAAATCTTTGAAATTGTTGCATGTTGCGTTTATATTTTTGTTCAGTACACATTTGAGTGTATTGACTTACCTGTTTCACTGACGGCAGGGGTCTGGTTCTGGGAAGGTGTTGGAGTGCAGTGGTTCTTCTTGTTGACCTGCTTTGTACTCTGGGTAACCAACAGTCATTTATACAGTAGGAGAAATTGCACACAAAGGGTAACAGTGTTTACCATCATACTGTACGTAATGAATAAAAAATAATCTTAAAATGTGTATTTTGATGACATATGTACCTTTGGGTTGAGTCCACAGAGAGTGCTGAATCTTCCTCTCTTCTTTTCCTTTCTACCAGTTTTTGGAAGCCCAGAATTACCTACCTCGTCACTGCCAAGTGCATTGCGTGATGACAACTGGGTCATGGAGGGAGGTGAAGAGCTAGCCTCATTGCATTTCGTTAGTAGTTCCCTAGTTAATGATTTGACCAGGGCATCGTCAAATGCATAATCCGTTGACTTCATTGCAACCTGGAGCATCTTCTCTGACCCAAATTCTTGAAGAAGCCCCTTGTAGACAGCCTTGAAAATCTTTTTTATTTTCAGATTCTGGGGGTAGGCTTGAGTTGGTTCAAGGCCTGAGGTGCCACAGAACTCAGACAGAATCCTCTTTGTGAGAACTCTTGATGTTTCACCAATGTCAGAGGATTCCAGTAATGTGATAGGGGTGATCATTGACAGCAGTCTAACAATCAGTAAAAGTACCAAAGAGGTGTAGTCATTGCTAGTGGAGTCAAATGATGCATGTGTATCAGAGTCCATGGCTGATGGAGTTGATGGATGCACAGAGGCACTAGACATCTCCAGATCTTTGTTGTCCATCTTGGATTCCACCTCTCCTAAAACTTGAATATCCACAGTTCCACCGTTGTGTGTGCTGCTGCCAGACAGAGATGGTCTAGGCAATGATTTGGCACTAGACTGACGGCTAGTGGTCATGAGAGCCGGTCTGTTAGAGTCAAGTGTTCCAGCATCAGTTGGGGACAACCCATTGATTATGTTCATCAACTCTGATAATTCTTCTGATGAATTGGAGGCCACAGAACAGGTATCCATGACCTGATTGACCATTATATTGGTGAAAAGGCTCTTTGTGTCACAGTAAACCTGTGAGGAACTAATGGAGATGGCAGAAGAGCTCGGGATAAGCCGACTTGTGTCCTGCAGACAACCATCAGAGATGATAGTTTGGCAGAAATCGGATCCTTGTGATGGTGGAGGAAGACAGAAGACAATCTGCTGTAGCAGACGTTTTATTGACTCCGTAGCAAAGGAGTATACAAGGTCAGATGGAAACTCCCTGGATTCTTCAGAAGCATTCAATCCTGTCTTCAGCTTCAAAAGAATAGAGTCAGACACGGTCTTGCCAGCTGGCACAAAAAGAGCCTGGGGGGTGTTGTGACTCTTTATGAGCTCATAAACTTTGTCAGTGAGCTCATGTGAGAAGTTCTGAAGACCGTCCCTGGGGCTGAGTCTCGCAAGTCTTCTTGTAAAAGAAGTGACATCATCTGCAGTGGCTATGTGTTCCATATCTTCTCTTGGAATGACCTCCATTACAATGTCAACTATGGCAGAGATGGTTTGCCTTGTGTCATTTGTTGACCCTTGTGAATGAGTTGAGGAGTCACTCATATCAATGACCGAACTCCTAATGATAGGACAATAGATTTCAACAGGCCACTCATCGGGGACTGGAGTGCCTGGAAGAGAATTTGTAAAATCACTCTGGGACCCTCTGGTCATGGCAGAGGTGATGGACAGGGAGGACTTTGAGGAGGATGGCCGGTGTATCTCGTGTCTACTATCAGTTCTCACCATGTCAACATCCTCCAACATGGAGCCCACGATGGAACGAGTCAAGAGGCCTTTCTCTGAGGTGCTCATCCTCTCTGACATAGACACTCTCCTCTGGATTGTCATCAGAGTCTGACTAATTAAGGCTTTGGAATAATTTACCATGCTGGTCTGGCTGCCTTCATGTTCACTGTAAGTCATTTGTGTAGAAGTAGCTGTTCTGCATATGGATTCGGCATGTTTGGGGGCCTCAACCACATTGTCTAGGAGGACCGGTTGTTGCTGGGCAAAAAAGTCCTTGACCTTGGTGAACACATTGTTGAACAGGTTAACAGTGCCTGGCCAAATGATCTTTCCTTTCACATTGGCCCCGTTGTGAACACTGACAGGAAGGGTTGAAGCTGACAGGGATCTCTCTAACTGGCCAGACACTGACGCATCAGACATTTTAGTCATCTGGGTGAAGCTATTAAGGTCTTTAGTGATGCTTATGACGATGTTGGATGCTGCAGAATTGGTGTGCAGAGAAGAGGTGAACAAAGGTGGAGTTCCACTCTTCTGAAGGACATCTCTATCATCACCATCATTACTGGACTCTGCACAAATGTCTCCACTTCTACCATCAAGGCTGGTATTTACAATGCCAATTAACCCTGATTGAAGGATCCCACCAGCCATATGTGAGGCTTTAGTTTGAAACTCCTCAGTACATAGTTTGTCAAAGGCTGTGGATTTAAGACTTCTAGAGGATGCCTCCTCCTCATCATTGTTGATCTCACTGTGCAAATTGTCCTGTGTATTGACAGCATAGTCATCAACAGATAAATATGATTTGGAGGTGGCAAGGACGTCAATCTGAGAAACAATGGCATCCAAAAGCTTGGACAGGTCTTCTGTATCTCCTTTTAGGCTAGAGAGGCATTTCTCCATGGATTCCGCAGAGTGATACACAGTGAGGATCTGACTAATGACCTCCTTGGTACAGGTTTGAAGGTCTGCCTGGATTTCAAGAGAATCACTATTACAAGTCACCTGAGAATCTAAACTTTCACTAGGAGCCTGTTTGAGAGTCTCATCATGTATTGGTGTAACACCATCGATGACCTTTACAGAGTCTTGGCAGGGAGTGAGAAACCGCCTCAGCATTTCTCTAAATCTATGATATATAATACGAGCAGCATGAAGGGTGCTCACTTTTGAAATTCTGACATTTTCAGAGTCATGTGCCTGCATGGACTGAACAACAGTCTCCACATCTGTTACAAAAGTGTCCAGCAATTTAGATGCTTCAGAGTCTCCCAGTAAGCTGTTTGTAAAGGGGTTGACAGATCTCAGATCTTCACTCACTGCCTTTCTAGCCTTTGTCTGGAAAGACACACCGGAGAGTTTCTTCATATTTATAATTGGAAGACTCTGGGTAGATTCACTGTTGGTGGTACTGTCCTGCAGACCAAGTGGAAAAGTGAGATGGGAGAGACATTGTTCACTGTCTAACAACTCAGATGGTGAGGGGGAACAAGAACTGGTGAAATCGTTCAAGTCAGACATGATGCCATCCACAAATAGAATGGCCTCCAGAGACTCTTCAGAATCACACTCTCCAACAGAAGATGAGAACTTCTCCATCACCTCAGTCTTATACAAGACTAGAACCTGGCTGGCAATCGCTTTTGTGGTGTCAAGGAGGACTTGGTCTTGCAAATACTTGTTGAGAGCCAAGAGAGGTTTTGGGGTCTCACTTTGTCCTTTTTGTTCATTCATAGATGAGGGGGTTATTAAAAGTGGTTTACAAGAAATGGAGTCTGATGTGTCAGCCTCACCATTACTGGAATGACCGACGTCCAGGCACAAAGTTGGAACCATTGTGAAAGAATATTTTGTGCTCCCCACAAATGTACTTGCGAGATCCCCTTTTTCTGGACAGGTAAGAATCCTCTTCAGCGTATTTTTCATGTCGTAGTAACAACCAACAGTGTAAGACCAGATCTTACTTTGATGGTTTTCAAGAAGGATCTGCTCACCCTGTGCAGGGGAGCAGGATGCCCTGATAGACTGGGTAAGATTGTCCATGTCTGAAACAAAGGTACTTACCAACTCAGAGGCCTCAGGGTCAACCATAAGGTCTCTGATCTCACCTATCCTAGGAGTTGGACAAGATGATGTAGTGCCAGAACAACATGATGTACAACCCCTGAATCTTTTAACGATCTCCCGGATCGATTCATTGGCCTTGGTCTGAAACTCCTCAGTGAGTAGTCTGTCCATACTTTGTGTTGACAGACGAAGACTAGATTTGGCACCTTTGATATTGAGGTTGCTCTCTCCTTGTTTTAGCATCTCCTCTGGACTTTTACAAGCTTCAAGCATCTTCATATGGTCAGCAACAACACAAAGCAGTTCCCTCTTGTCGGGTTCATTTTTCTCCTTATTGCTGAAGTTCAAAACAGTGCCACTGAGGGCTGTCATGACCTGTCCTGTTAAATGTGTCATGTCCACCTCAACACCATCCTCTCTGAGAACAACACTCTGCTCAACACTCTTCCCATTAATGTACATCTGAAGTATGTTGGAAACACCAGACACCATCTCCTCAACCACCTTGGTGCTGGAGACACCACCACTGGCAAAAATGACAGGGGACATTCGCCCAGAGATGGGAGGTTGGATGGCCACAGAGATTATGGAATTGACCTTCTTTGACACTTCTCCAACAATAACCCGGGATAGACTTTGAGTGTCTACCTGGTCCTCTCTTTGGATACAGAGGACATTGTTCAGCAACTCTTTGAAGGAATCCTGGACACCAGTGAGGAGACTGTCCTCAGTAATCCCCAAAAAGTCCCTGAGTGGCTCAGATGATATAGACTCACCATCTCCCTGAGTATTTGGCAACACTGTCTGAGACCTTTGAGAATACAAAGCAAACAATACAGCATTCCATATTCAACAGTAGACACGGTAGTGACATTAATACATCATTCAGTAATCAGTTAAACTGGTCATTAAGAGTAAACTGTTATACAGATAAAAAAACATATTTTCACAAAATGGGTTATGAATAGTTAGGTGAAACCGGTTTCTTTAGGAATGACTGAACATACCCATTACGAGAGGAGCTTGATTTGGCCGTGCAACACCTTGAGGATTTGCTGCTGCCTCTCTTGCGAACCTTCAGGTTTGTGCTAGAGGATCTCTCTGATTCTGTCAGAGACTTGCCGGATACTGGAGACACATGGCTGTATATCCGTACAAAACGGAAAATTGCAGGGATGATGACCTCCAGGATGGCCTCAGATACAAACCGCACAATCTCCAGGCACATCTCTGCAAGCAATGCCCTCATCACCTGTAGGACCGAAACAGTGTAGGTAGATTACTCATAGCCGGGCTCTGAAACCAAGCTCCTCGAAGAGATACCAAAATCTCACATATGTTCATGAGAATCATGAAAGTGGCATACATTGGAAAGCATGAAAGCAGT
>NW_022264470.1:0-28698 GCF_002021735.2 Oncorhynchus kisutch
TTAAATCATGTTTGATGCACTCTGGATGTCCAATTTTTTGCTTGCTGTCTATTGAGATGAAATAAACATTGTGGACAGTTTTCAGCAAGTTGCAACATGGAAATAAGAAATAAGCACTTTCCATAAACAAGCTCTAAATCATGTTGATGCACTCTGGATAAAAAAATGTTTTTGTATGTTTATTCGAGATGTTATGAACATTGTGGACAGTTTTCAGCAAGTTGCAACATGGAAATGAGAAATAACACTTTTCCATAAACAAGCTCTAAATCATGTTGATGCACTGGATGTCTAAATTTTGTGTGCTGTCTATTTGAGATGAATGAACATGTGGACTGTTTCAGCAAGTTGCAACATGGAAATACAGAAATAAGCACTTTTCCATAAAACAAGCTCTAAATCATGTTTGATGCACTCTGGATAAAAAAAATTTTGTTGTGTGTATTGAGATGTTATGAAACACTGTGGACTGTTTTCAGCAAGTTGCAACATTGAAATGCAGAAATAAGCACTTTTCCATAAACAAGCTCTAAATCATGTTTGATGCACTCGGATGTCCAATTTTGCTGTGCTGTCTATTTGAGATGAAATGAACATTGTGGACTGTTTCAGCAAGTTGCAACATGGAAATACAGAAATAAGCACTTTCCATAAACAAGCTCTAAATCATGTTTTTGATGCACTCTGGATAAAAAATGTTTGTGTATGTTTATTCGAGATGTATGAAAACACTGTAGATGTTTTCAGCAAGTTGCAACATGGAAATACAGAAATAAGCACTTTTCCATAAACAAGCTCTAAATCAGTTTTGATGCACTCTGGATGTCCAATTTTTGCTGTGTGTCTATTGAGATGAAATGAACATTGTGGACTGTTTTCAGCAAGTTGCAACATGGAAATACAGAAATAAGCACTTTCCATAAACAAGCTCTAAATCATGTTTGATAAAAAAATGTTTTTATGTTATTCGAGATGTTATGAAAACACTGTGGACTGTTTTCACAAGTTGCAACATGGAAGACAGAAATAAGCACTTTTCCATAAACAAGCTCTAAATATGTTTGATGCACTCTGGATGTCCAAGTTTTTGCTGTGCTGTCTTTTGAGATGAACTGAACATTGTGGAGCTTTTTCAGCAAGTTGCAACAATGAAATGCAGAAATAAGCATTTCCCATAATACTAGCTTAAATCAGTGTTGATGCACTCTGGATGTCCAATTTGCTGTGCTTGTTAATTTGAGATGAAGATGAACATTGTGGAGTCTGTGTTCAGCAGTTGCTACCATGGAAATAAGAATAAGCAGTTTTCCATAAGATCAAGCTCTGAAAGTCATGTTTGATGTCACTCCTGGATGTCCAATTTTTGCTAGTGCTTGTCTATGTGAAAGGTGAAATGAACAGTGTGGACAGTTTTTTCAGCAAGTTGCATACATGGAAATACAGAAATAAGCACTTTTCCATAAAACAAGCTCTAAAATCATGTTGTTGATGCACTCTGGATTAAAAAAAATGTTTTGTATGTTTATTCGAGATGTTATGAAACACTGTAGACTGTTTTCAGCAGTTGCAACATGGAAATACAGAAATAAGCACTTTTCCATAAACAAGCTCTAAATCAGGTTTGATGCACTCTGGATGTCAATTTTTGCTGTGCTGTCTATTGAGATGAAATGAACACTTGTGGACGTTTTCAGCAAGTTGCAACATTGAAATTCAGAAATAAGCACTTTTCCATAAACAAGCTCTAAATCATGTTTGATGCCCTCTGAATGTCCAATTTTTGCTGTGCTGTCTATTTGAGTGAAAGAACACTTGTGGACATGTTTTCAGCAAGTTGCAACATGAAATGCAGAAATAAGCACTTTTCCATAAACAAGCTCTAAATCATGTTTGATGCACTCTGGATGTCCATTTTTGCTGTGCTGTCTATTTGAGATGAAATGAACATTGTGGACAGTTTTCAGCAAGTTGCAACATGGAAATACAGAAATAAGCACTTTTCCATAAACAAGCTCTAAATCATGTTTGATGCACTCGGATGTCCAATTTTTGCTGTGCTGTCTATTTGAGATGAAATGAAACATTGTGGACTGTTTTCAGCAAGTTGGCAACATGGAAATACAGAAATAAGCACTTTTCCATAAACAAGCTCTAAATCATGTTTGATGCACTCTGGGTCCAATTTTTGCTGTGCTGTCTATTTGAGATGGAAATGAACATTGTGGACTGTTTTCAGCAAGTTGTGCAACATGGAAATACAAGAATAAGCACTTTTCCATAAACAAGCTCTAAATCATGTTTGATGCACTCTGGATGTCCAATTTTGCTGTGCTGTCTATTTGAGATGAAATGAACATTGTGGACTGTTTTCAGCAAGTTGCAACATGGAAATACAGAAATAAGCACTTTTCCATAAACAAGCTCTAAATCATGTTTTGATGCACTCTGGATAAAAAAATGTTTTTGTTGCTGTCTATTTGAGATGTAAATGAAACATGTAGGACTGTTTTCAGCAAGTTGCAACATGGAAATACAGAAATAAGCACTTTTCCATAAACAAGCTCTAAATCATGTTTGATGCACTCTGGATGTCCAATTTTTGCTGTGCTGTCTATTTGAGGTGAAATGAACACGTTGGACAGTTTTCAGCAAGTTGCAACATGGAAATACAGAAATAAGCACTTTTCCATAAACAAGCTCTAAATCATGTTGATGCACTCTGGATGTCCCAATTTTTGCTGTGCGGTCTATTGAGATGAAATAGAACATGGTGGACTGTTTTCAGCAAGTTGCAACATGAAATGCAGAAAGATAAGCACTTTTCCATAAACAAGCTCTAAATCATGTTTGATGCCTCTGGATGTCCAATTTTTGCTGTGCTGTCTAATTTGAGGATTGAAGAAACATTGTGGAGCTGTTTCAGCAAGTTGCAACATGGAATATCAGAAATAAGCACTTTTCCATAAACAAGCTCTAAATCATGTTTGATGCAATCTGGATGTCCAATTTTTGCTGTGCTGTCTGAATTTGAGAGTGAAATGAACATTGTGGACTGTTTTCAGCAAGTTGCAGACATGTGAAATACAGAATAAGCACTTTTCCATAAACAAGCTCTAAATCATGTTTGATGCCCTCTGGATGTCCAATTTTTGCTGTGCTGTCTATTTGAGATGAATGAACATTGTGGACTGTTTTCAGCAAGTTGCAACATGGAAATACAGAAATAAGCACTTTTCCATAAACAAGCTCTAAATCATGTTGATGCACTCTGGATGTCCAATTTTTGCATGTGCTGTCTATTTGAGATGAAATGAACATTGTGGACTGTTTTCAGCAAGTTGCAACATGGAAATACAGAAATAAGCACTTTTCCATAAACAAGCTCTAAATCATGTTTGATGCACTCTGGATGTCCAATTTTTGCTGTGCTGTCTATTTGAGGTGAAATGAACATTGTGGACTGGTTTTCAGCAAGTTGCAACATGAAATACAGAAATAAGCACTTTTCCATAACAAGCTCTAAATCATGTTTGATGCACTCTGGATGTCCAATTTTTGCTGTGCTGTCTATTTGAGATGAAATAACATTGTGGACTGTTTTCAGCAAGTTGCAACATGGAAAACAGAAATAAGCACTTTTCCATAAACAAGCTCTAAATCATGTTTGATGCACTCTGGATAGTCCAATGTTTTTGCTGTGCTGTCTATTGAGATGTAATGAAACACTGTGGACTGTTTCAGCAAGTTGCAACATGGAAATAGCAGAAATAAGCACTTTTCCATAAACAAGCTCGAAATCATGTTTGATGCACTCTGGATGTCCAATTTTGCTGTGCTGTCTATTTGAGATGAAATGAAACATTGTGGACTGTTTTCAGCAAGTTGCAACATGGAAATACAGAAATAAGCACTTTTCCATAAACAAGCTCTAAATCATGTTTGATGCACTCTGGATGTCCAATTTTTTGCTGTGCTGTCTATTTGAGATGAAATAACATTGTGACTGTTTTCAGCAAGTTGCAACATGGAAATACAGAAATAAGCACTTTTCCATAAACAAGCTCTAATCATGTTTGATGCACTCTGATGTCCAAGTTTTGTGTTGCTGTCTATTGAGATGTAAATGAACATGTGGACATGTTTCAGCAAGTTGCAACATGGAAATACAAGAAATAAGCACTTTTCCATAAACAAGCTCTAAATCATGTTTGATCATCTCCTGGATGTTTCAAGTTTTTGCTGTGGGCTGGTGCTATTTGAGGCTGAAATGAACACGTTGGACCAGTTTTCAAGCAAGTTGCCAACATTGAAATGCCCAGAAATAAGCACTTTTCCCATAAAAAAGCTCTAAATCATGTTTGATGCCCTCTGAATGTCCAATTTTTTGATGTGCTGTCTATTTGAGGTGAAATGAACATGTTTGGACAGTTTTCAGCAAGTTGCAACATTGAATGCAGAAATAAGCACTTTTCATAAACAAGCTCTAAATCATGTTTGATGCACCTGGATGTCCAATTTTGCTGTGCTGTCTATTTGAGATGAAATGAACATTGTGGACTGTTTCAGCAAAGTTGCAAGCATGGAAATACAGAAATAAGCACTTTTCCATAAACAAGCTCTAAATCATGTTTGATGCAATCTGGATGTCCAATTTTGTTTGCTGTCTAATTTGAGATGAAATGAACATTGTGGACTGTTCTCAGCAAGTTGCAACATGGAAATACAGAATAAGCACTTTTCCATAACAAGCTCTAAATCATGTTTGATGCACTCTGATGTCCAATTTTTTGCTGTGCTGTCTATTTGAGGATGAATGAACACGTTGGACAGTTTTCAGCAAGTTGCAACATTGAAATGCAGAAATAAGCACTTTTCCATAAAAAAGCTCTAAATCATGTTTGATGCACCTCTGATGTCCAATTTTTGATGTGCTGTCTATTTGAGGTGAAATGAACACGTTGGACTGTTTTCAGCAAGTTGCAACATTGAAATGCAGAATAAGCACTTTTCCATAAACAAGCTCTAAATCATGTTTGCTGCACTCTGGATGTCCAATTTTTTGTATGCGTGTCTATTTGAGATGAAATTAACATTGTGGACTGTTTTCAGCAAGTTGCAACATGGAAATACAGAAATAAGCACTTTTCCATAAACAAGCTCTAAATCATGTTTGATGCAATCTGGATGTCCAATTTTGTTTGCTGTCTAATTTGAGATGAAATGAACATTGTGGACTGTTTTCAGAAGTTGCAACATGGAAATACAGAAATAAGCACTTTTCCATAAACAAGCTCTAAATCATGTTGATGCAATCTGGATGTCCAATTTTTATGTTTGCTGTCTAATTTGAGATGAAATGAAACATTGTGGACTGTTTTCAGCAAGTTGCAACATTGGAAATACAGGAATAAGCACTTTTCCATAAACAAGCTCTAAATCATGTTTGATGCACTCTGGATGTCCAATTTTTGCTGTGCTGTCTATTTGAGGTGAAATGAACACGTTGGACAGTTTTCAGCAAGTTGCAACATTGAAATGCAGAAATAAGCACTTTTCCATAAAAAAGCTCTAAATCAATGTTTGATGCCTCTGAATGTCCAATTTTTGATGTGCTGTCTATTTGAGGTGAAATGGAAACACGTTGGAAGTTTTCAGCAAGTTGCAACATGGAAATACAGAAATAAGCACTTTTCCATAAACAAGCTCTAATCATGTTTTGATGCACTCTGGATGTCAATTTTGCTGTGCTGTCTATTTGAGATGAAATGAACATTGTGGACTGTTTTCAGCAAGTTGCAACATGGAAATACAGAAATAAGCACTTTTCCATAACAAGCTCTAACTCAGTTTGATGCATCTCTGGAGGTCCAATTTCTTGCATTGCTGTCTATTTCTGACGGAATGAACATGACCCCACCGTTGTGGACGTTTTCAGCAAGTTGCAACATGTGAAATACAGAATAAGCACTTTTCCATAAACAAGCTCCCCCCTAAATCCATGTTTGCTGCACTTCTGGATGTCCTAACTTCTTTGCTGGCTGCTCTTACTATTTGAGATAAATGAACACTTGTGGACCATGTTCTTCAGCAAGTTGCAACATGGAAATACAGAATAAGCACTTTTCCATAAACAGCTCTAAATCATGTTTTTTGATGCCCTCTTGGATGTCCAAATGTTTTTGTTATGTTTTATTTGAGATGAAATGAAACACTGTTGGACTGTTTTCAGCAAGTTGCAACATGGAAATACAGAAATAAGCACTTTTCCATAAACACGCTCTAAATCATGTTTGATGGCCCTCTGGATGTCCAATTTTTGCTGTGGTTGTCTATTTGAGGTGAATGAATGAACACGTTGGAACAGTTTCAGCAAGTTGCAACATTGAAATGCAGACACATAAGCACTTTTCCATAAACAAGCTCTAAATCATGTTTGATGCACCTGGATGTCCAATTTTTGCTGTGCTGTCTATTGACGATGAAATGAACATTGTGGACTGTTTCAGCAAGTTGCAACATGGAAATTACAGAAATAAGCACTTTTCCATAAACAAGCTTCTAAATCATGTTTGATGCATCTGGATGTCCAATTTTTTTTTTGTTTTGCTGCTATTTGAGATGAAATGAACATTGTGGACTGTTTTCAGCAAGTTGCACATGGAAATACAGAAATAAGCACTTTTCCATAAACAAGCTCTAAATCATGTTTGATGCACTCTGGATGTCCAATTTTTGCTGTGCTGTCTATTTGAGGTGAAATGAACACGTTGGACAGTTTTCAGCAAGTTGCAACATTGAAATGCAGAAATAGCACTTTTCTCAAAAAGCTCTAAATCATGTTTGATGCACTCTGGATGTCCAATTTTTGATGTGCTGTCTTCTATTGAGATGAAATGAACACTGTGGACTGTTTTCAGCAAGTTGCAACATGGAAATACAGAAATAAGCACTTTTCCATAACAAGCTCTAAATCATGTTTGATTGCACTCTGGATGTCCAATTTTTGCTGTGCTGTCTATTTGAGATGAATGAACATTGTGGACTGTTTTCAGCAAGTTGCAACATGGAAATACAGATATAGCACTTTTCATAAACAAGCTCTAAATCATGTTTGATGCACTCTGGATGTCCAATTTTTTATGCTGCTGTCTATTTGAGATGAAATGAACATTGTGGACTGTTTTCAGCAAGTTGCAACATGGAAATGCAGAAATAAGCACTTTTCCATAAACAAGCTCTAAATCATGTTTGATGCCACTCTGGATGTCCAATTTTTGCTGTGCTGTCTATTTGAGGTGAAATGAACACGTTGGACAGTTTTCAGCAAGTTTGCAACATTGAAATGCAGAATAAGCACTTTCCATAAACAAGCTCTAAATCATGTTTGATGCACTCTGGATGTCCAATTTTTGCTGTGCTGTCTATTTGAATGAAATGAACATTGTGGACAGTTTTCAGCAAGTTGCAACATGGAAATACAGAAATAAGCACTTTTCCATAAACAAGCTCTAAATCATGTTTGATGCACTCTGGATGTCCAATTTTTGCTGTGCTGTCTATTTGAGGTGAAATGAACACGTTGGACAGTTTTCAGCAAGTTGCAACATGAAATTGCAGAAATAAGCACTTTTCCATAAACAAGCTCTAAATCATGTTTGATGCACTCTGGATGTCCAATTTTTGCTATGGCTGTCTATTTGAGATGAAATGAAACACTGTGACTGTTTCAGCAAGTTTGCAACATGGAAATACAGAAATAAGCACTTTTCCATAAACAAGCTCTAAATCATGTTTGATGCACTCTGGATGTCCAATTTTTGCTGTGCTGTCTATTTGAGATGAAATGAACATTGTGGACTGTTTTCAGCAAGTTGCAACATGGAAATACAGAAATAAGCACTTTTCCATAAACAAGCTCTAAATCATGTTTGATGCACTCTGGATGTCCAATTTTGCTGTGCTGTCTATTTGAGGTGAAATGAACACGTTGGACAGTTTTCAGCAAGTTGCAACATTGAAATGCAGAAATAAGCACTTTTCCATAAACAAGCTCTAAATCATGTTTGATGCACTCTGGATGTCCAATTTTGCTGTGCTGTCTATTTGAGATGAAATGAACATTGTGGACAGTTTTCAGCAAGTTGCAACATGGAAATACAGAAATAAGCACTTTTCCATAAACAAGCTCTAAATCATGTTTGATGCACTCTGGATGTCCAATTTTTGCTGTGCTGTCTATTTGAGATGAAATGAACATTGTGGACAGTTTTCAGCAAGTTGCAACATGGAAATACAGAAATAAGCACTTTTCCATAAACAAGCTCTAAATCATGTTTGATGCACTCTGGATGTCCAATTTTTGCTGTGCTGTCTATTTGAGATGAAATGAACATTGTGGACTGTTTTCAGCAAGTTGCAACATGGAAATACAGAAATAAGCACTTTTCCATAAACAAGCTCTAAATCATGTTTGATGCACTCTGGATGTCCAATTTTGCTGTGCTGTCTATTTGAGATGAAATGAACATTGTGGACTGTTTTCAGCAAGTTGCAACATGGAAATACAGAAATAAGCACTTTTCCATAAACAAGCTCTAAATCATGTTTGATGCACTCTGGATGTCCAATTTTTTGCTGTGCTGTCTATTTGAGGTGAAATGAACATGTGGACAGTTTTCAGCAAGTTGCAACATGAAATGCAGAAATAAGCACTTTTCCATAAACAAGCTCTAAATCATGTTTGATGCACTCTGGATGTCCAATTTTTGATGTGCTGTCTATTTGAGGTGAAATGAACACGTTGGACAGTTTTCAGCAAGTTGCAACATTGAAATGCAGAAATAAGCACTTTTCCATAAACAAGCTCTAAATCATGTTTGATGCACTCTGGATGTCCAATTTTTGCTGTGCTGTCTATTTGAGATGAAATGAACATTGTGGACTGTTTTCAGCAAGTTGCAACATGGAAATACAGAAATAAGCACTTTTCCATAAACAAGCTCTAAATCATGTTTGATGCACTCTGGATGTCCAATTTTTGCTGTGCTGTCTATTTGAGATGAAATGAACATTGTGGACTGTTTCAGCAAGTTGCAACATGGAAATACAGAAATAAGCACTTTTCCATAAACAAGCTCTAAATCATGTTTGATGCACTCTGGATGTCCAATTTTTGCTGTGCTGTCTATTTGAGGTGAAATGAACACGTTGGACAGTTTTCAGCAAGTTGCAACATGGAAATACAGAAATAAGCACTTTTCCCATAAACAAGCTCTAAATCATGTTTTTGATGCACTCTGGATTAAAAAAATGTTTTTGTTATGTTTATTCGAGATGTTATGAAAACACTGTAGACTGTTTTCAGCAAGTTGCACCATGGAAATACAGAAATAAGCACTTTCCATAAACAAGCTCTAAATCATGTTTGATGCACTCTGGATGTCCAATTTTTGCTGTGCTGTCTATTTGAGGTGAAATGAACACGTTGGACAGTTTTCAGCAAGTTGCAACATTGAAATGCAGAAATAAGCACTTTTCCATAAACAAGCTCTAAATCATGTTTGATGCACTCTGGATGTCCAATTTTTGCTGTGCTGTCTATTTGAGGTGAAATGAACATGTGGACAGTTTTCAGCAAGTTGCAACATGGAAATGCAGAAATAAGCACTTTTTCCATAAACAAGCTCTAAATCATGTTTGATGCACTCTGGATGTCCAATTTTTGCTGTGCTGTCTATTTGAGATGAAATGAACACTGTGGACTGTTTTCAGCAAGTTGCAACATGGAAATCAGAAATAAGCACTTTTCCATAAACAAGCTCTAAATCATGTTTGATGCACTCTGGATGTCCAATTTTTGCTGTGCTGTCTATTTGAGATGAAATGAACATTGGGACTGTTTTCAGCAAGTTGCAACATGGAAATACAGAAATAAGCACTTTTCCATAAACAAGCTCTAAATCATGTTTGATGCACTCTGGATGTCCAATTTTTGCTAGTGCTGTCTATTTGAGATGAAATGAACACTGTGGACTGTTTTCAGCAAGTTGCAACATGAAATGCAGAAATAAGCACTTTTCCATAAACAAGCTCTAAATCATGTTTGATGCACTCTGGATGTCCAATTTTTGCTGTGCTGTCTATTTGAGGTGAAATGAACACGTTGGACAGTTTTCAGCAAGTTGCAACATTGAAATGCAGAAATAAGCACTTTTCCATAACAAGCTCTAAATCATGTTTGATGCACTCTGGATGTCCAATTTTTTGCTGTGCTGTCTATTTGAGATGAAATGAACATTGTGGACAGTTTTCAGCAAGTTGCAACATGGAAATACAGAAATAAGCACTTTTCCATAAACAAGCTCTAAATCATGTTTGATGCACTCTGGATGTCCAATTTTTGCTGTGCTGTCTATTTGAGATGAAATGAACATGTTGGACTGTTTTCAGCAAGTTGCAACATGGAAATACAGAAATAAGCACTTTTCCATAAACAAGCTCTAAATCATGTTTGATGCACTCTGGATGTCCAATTTTTGCTGTGCTGTCTATTTGAGGTGAAATGAACACGTTGGACAGTTTTCAGCAAGTTGCAACATTGAAATGCAGAAATAAGCACTTTTCCATAAACAAGCTCTAAATCATGTTTGATGCACTCTGGATGTCCAATTTTTGCTGTGCTGTCTATTTGAGATGAATGAAACATTGTGGACTGTTTTCAGCAAGTTGCAACATGGAAATACAGAAATTAAGCACTTTTCCATAAACAAGCTCTAAATCATGTTTGATGCACTCGAATGTCCAATTTTGCTGTGCTGGCTATTTGAGGATGAAATTGAACATTGTGGACTGTTTCAGCAAGTTGCAACATGGAAATACAGAAATAAGGCACTTTTCCATAAACAAGCTCTAAACATGTTTGATGCACTCTGGATGTCCATTTTTTCTATGCGGTCTATTGAGATGAAATTAACATTGTGGACTGTTTTCCAGCAAGTTGCAACATGGAAATACAGAATGAGCACTTTTCCATAAACAGCTCTAAATCATGTTTGATGGCACTCTCTGTGATGTCCAAATTTTTGACGTGCTGTCGATTTGAGGTGAAATGAACACGTTGGACAGTTTTCAGCAAGTTGCACAATGAAATGCAGACATAAGCACTTTTCCAATAAAAGCTCTAAATCATGTTGATGCACTCTGGATGTCCAATTTTTGCTGTGCTGTCTATTTGAGATGAAATGAACATTGTGGACTGTTTTCAGCAAGTTGCAACATGGAAATACAGAAATAAGCACTTTTCCATAAACAAGCTCTAAATCATGTTTGATGCACTCTGGATGTCCAAATTTTTGCTGTGCTGTCTAATTTGAGATGAAATGAACATTGTGGACTGTTTTCAGCAAGTTGCAACATGGAAATACAGAAATAAGCACTTTTCCATAAACAAGCTCTAAATCATGTTTGATGCACTCTGGATGTCCAATTTTTGCTGTGCTGTCTATTTGAGGTGAAATGAACACGTTGGACAGTTTCAGCAAGTTGCAACATTGAAATGCAGACATAAGCACTTTTCCATAAACAAGCTCTAAATCATGTTTGATGCACTCTGGATGTCCAATTTTGCTGTGCTGTCTATTTGAGATGAAATGAACATTGTGGACAGTTTTCAGCAAGTTGCAACATGGAAATACAGAAATAAGCACTTTTCCATAAACAAGCTCTAAATCATGTTTGATGCACTCTGGATGTCCAATTTTGCTGTGCTGTCTATTTGAGATGAAATGAACATTGTGGACTGTTTTCAGCAAGTTGCAACATGGAAATACAGAAATAAGCACTTTTCCATAACAAGCTCTAAATCATGTTTGATGCACTCTGGATGTCCAATTTTTGCTGTGCTGTCTATTTGAGGTGAAATGAACACGTGGACAGTTTTCAGCAAGTTGCAACATGGAAATGCAGAAATAAGCACTTTTCCATAAACAAGCTCTAAATCATGTTTGATGCACTCTGGATGTCCAATTTTTGCTGTGCTGTCTATTTGAGATGAAATGAACATTGTGGACAGTTTTCAGCAAGTTGCAACATGGAAATACAGAAATAAGCACTTTTCCATAAACAAGCTCTAAATCATGTTTGATGCACTCTGGATGTCCAATTTTTGCTGTGCTGTCTATTTCGAGATGAAATGAACATTGTGGACTGTTTTCAGCAAGTTGCAACATGGAAATACAGAAATAAGCACTTTTCCATAAACAAGCTCTAAATCATGTTTGATGCACTCTGGATGTCCAATTTTGCTGTGCTGTCTATTTGAGTGAAATGAACACGTTGGACAGTTTTCAGCAAGTTGCAACATGGAAATACAGAAATAAGCACTTTTCCATAAACAAGCTCTAAATCATGTTTGATGCACTCTGGATGTCCAATTTTTGCTGTGCTGTCTATTTGAGATGAAATGAACATTGTGGACTGTTTTCAGCAAGTTGCAACATGGAAATACAGAAATAAGCACTTTTCCATAAACAAGCTCTAAATCATGTTTGATGCACTCTGGATGTCCAATTTTTGCTGTGCTGTCTATTTGAGATGAAATGAACATTGTGGACAGTTTTCAGCAAGTTGCAACATGGAAATGCAGAAATAAGCACTTTTCCATAAACAAGCTCTAAATCATGTTTGATGCACTCTGGATGTCCAATTTTTGCTGTGCTGTCTATTTGAGATGAAATGAACATTGTGGACAGTTTTCAGCAAGTTGCAACATGGAAATACAGAAATAAGCACTTTTCCATAAACAAGCTCTAAATCATGTTTGATGCACTCTGGATGTCCAATTTTTGTTATGCTGTCTATTTGAGATGAAATGAACATTGTGGACTGTTTTCAGCAAGTTGCAACATGGAAATACAGAAATAAGCACTTTTCCATAAACAAGCTCTAAATCATGTTTGATGCACTCTGGATGTCCAATTTTTGCTGTGCTGTCTATTTGAGGTGAAATGAACACGTTGGACAGTTTTCAGCAAGTTGCAACATTGAAATGCAGAAATAAGCACTTTTCCATAAAAAGCTCTAAATCATGTTTGATGCCCTCTGAATGTCCAATTTTTGATGTGCTGTCTATTTGAGGTGAAATGAACACGTTGGACAGTTTTCAGCAAGTTGCAACATTGAAATGCAGAAATAAGCACTTTTCCATAAACAAGCTCTAAATCATGTTTGATGCACCTGGATGTCCAATTTTTGCTGTGCTGTCTATTTGAGATGAAATGAACATTGTGGACTGTTTTCAGCAAGTTGCAACATGGAAATACAGAAATAAGCACTTTTCCATAAACAAGCTCTAAATCATGTTTGATGCACTCTGGATGTCCAATTTTTGCTTTGCTGTCTAATTTGAGATGAAATGAACATTGTGGACTGTTTTCAGCAAGTTGCAACATGGAAATACAGAAATAAGCACTTTTCCATAAACAAGCTCTAAATCATGTTTGATGCACTCTGGATGTCCAATTTTTGCTGTGCTGTCTATTTGAGGATGAAATGAACACTGTGGACAGTTTTCAGCAAGTTGCAACATTGAAATGCAGAAATAAGCACTTTTCCATAAACAAGCTCTAAATCATGTTTGATGCACTCTGGATGTCCAATTTTTGCTGTGCTGTCTATTTGAGGTGAAATGAACACGTTGGACAGTTTTCAGCAAGTTGCAACATTGAAATGCAGAAATAAGCACTTTTCCATAAACAAGCTCTAAATCATGTTTGATGCACTCTGGATGTCCAATTTTTGCTGTGCTGTCTATTTGAGGTGAAATGAACATTGTGGACAGTTTTCAGCAAGTTGCAACATGGAAATGCAGAAATAAGCACTTTTCCATAAACAAGCTCTAAATCATGTTTGATGCACTCTGGATGTCCAATTTTTGCTGTGCTGTCTATTTGAGATGAAATGAACATTGTGGACTGTTTTCAGCAAGTTGCAACATGGAAATACAGAAATAAGCACTTTTCCATAAACAAGCTCTAAATCATGTTTGATGCACTCTGGATGTCCAATTTTTGCTGTGCTGTCTATTTGAGGTGAAATGAACACGTTGGACAGTTTTCAGCAAGTTGCAACATGGAAATACAGAAATAAGCACTTTTCCATAAACAAGCTCTAAATCATGTTTTTGATGCACTCTGGATAAAAAAATGTTTTTGTTATGTTTATTCGAGATGTTATGAAAACACTGTAGACTGTTTTCAGCAAGTTGCACCATGGAAATACAGAAATAAGCACTTTTCCATAAACAAGCTCTAAATCATGTTTGATGCACTCTGGATGTCCAATTTTTGCTGTGCTGTCTATTTGAGGTGAAATGAACACGTTGGACAGTTTTCAGCAAGTTGCAACATTGAAATGCAGAAATAAGCACTTTTCCATAAAAAAGCTCTAAATCATGTTTGATGCCCTCTGAATGTCCAATTTTTGATGTGCTGTCTATTTGAGGTGAAATGAACATGTTGGACAGTTTTCAGCAAGTTGCAACATTGAAATGCAGAAATAAGCACTTTTCCATAAACAAGCTCTAAATCATGTTTGATGCACCTGGATGTCCAATTTTTGCTGTGCTGTCTATTTGAGATGAAATGAACATTGTGGACTGTTTTCAGCAAGTTGCAACATGGAAATACAGAAATAAGCACTTTTCCATAAACAAGCTCTAAATCATGTTTGATGCAATCTGGATGTCCAATTTTTGTTTGCTGTCTAATTTGAGATGAAATGAACATTGTGGACTGTTTTCAGCAAGTTGCAACATGGAAATACAGAAATAAGCACTTTTCCATAAACAAGCTCTAAATCATGTTTGATGCACTCTGGATGTCCAATTTTTGCTGTGCTGTCTATTTGAGGTGAAATGAACACGTTGGACAGTTTTCAGCAAGTTGCAACATTGAAATGCAGAAATAAGCACTTTTCCATAAACAAGCTCTAAATCATGTTTGATGCACTCTGGATGTCCAATTTTTGATGTGCTGTCTATTTGAGGTGAAATGAACACGTTGGACAGTTTTCAGCAAGTTGCAACATTGAAATGCAGAAATAAGCACTTTTCCATAAACAAGCTCTAAATCATGTTTGATGCACTCTGGATGTCCAATTTTTGCTGTGCTGTCTATTTGAGATGAAATGAACATTGTGGACTGTTTTCAGCAAGTTGCAACATGGAAATACAGAAATAAGCACTTTTCCATAAACAAGCTCTAAATCATGTTTGATGCACTCTGGATGTCCAATTTTTGTTGTGCTGTCTAATTTGAGATGAAATGAACATTGTGGACTGTTTTCAGCAAGTTGCAACATGGAAATACAGAAATAAGCACTTTTCCATAAACAAGCTCTAAATCATGTTTGATGCACTCTGGATGTCCAATTTTTGCTGTGCTGTCTATTTGAGGTGAAATGAACACGTTGGACAGTTTTCAGCAAGTTGCAACATTGAAATGCAGAAATAAGCACTTTTCCATAAACAAGCTCTAAATCATGTTTGATGCACTCTGGATGTCCAATTTTTGCTGTGCTGTCTATTTGAGGTGAAATGAACACGTTGGACAGTTTTCAGCAAGTTGCAACATTGAAATGCAGAAATAAGCACTTTTCCATAAACAAGCTCTAAATCATGTTTTGATGCACTCTGGATAAAAAATTTTTGCTGTTATGTCTATTCGAGATGTTATGAAAACACTGTAGGACTGTTTTCAGCAAGTTGCACCATGGAAATACAGAAATAAGCACTTTTCCATAAACAAGCTCTAAATCATGTTTGATGCACTCTGGATGTCCAATTTTTGCTGTGCTGTCTATTTGAGGTGAAATGAACACGTTGGACAGTTTTCAGCAAGTTGCAACATTGAAATGCAGAAATAAGCACTTTTCCATAAACAAGCTCTAAATCATGTTTGATGCCACTCTGGATGTCCAATTTTTGCTGTGCTGTCTATTTGAGGTGAAATGAACATGTTGGACAGTTTTCAGCAAGTTGCAACATTGAAATGCAGAAATAAGCACTTTTCCATAAACAAGCTCTAAATCATGTTTGATGCACTCTGGATGTCCAATTTTTGCTGTGCTGTCTATTTGAGATGAAATGAACATTGTGGACTGTTTTCAGCAAGTTGCAACATGGAAATACAGAAATAAGCACTTTTCCATAAACAAGCTCTAAATCATGTTTGATGCACTCTGGATGTCCAATTTTTGCTGTGCTGTCTAATTTGAGATGAAATGAACATTGTGGACTGTTTTCAGCAAGTTGCAACATGGAAATACAGAAATAAGCACTTTTCCATAAACAAGCTCTAAATCATGTTTGATGCACTCTGGATGTCCAATTTTTGCTGTGCTGTCTATTTGAGGTGAAATGAACACTGTGGACAGTTTTCAGCAAGTTGCAACATGGAAATGCAGAAATAAGCACTTTTCCATAAACAAGCTCTAAATCATGTTTGATGCACTCTGGATGTCCAATTTTTGCTGTGCTGTCTATTTGAGGTGAAATGAACACGTTGGACAGTTTTCAGCAAGTTGCAACATTGAAATGCAGAAATAAGCACTTTTCCATAAACAAGCTCTAAATCATGTTTGATGCACTCTGGATGTCCAATTTTTGCTGTGCTGTCTATTTGAGATGAAATGAACATTGTGGACAGTTTTCAGCAAGTTGCAACATGGAAATGCAGAAATAAGCACTTTTCCATAAACAAGCTCTAAATCATGTTTGATGCACTCTGGATGTCCAATTTTTGCTGTGCTGTCTATTTGAGATGAAATGAACACTTGTGGACTGTTTTCAGCAAGTTGCAACATGGAAATACAGAAATAAGCACTTTTCCATAAACAAGCTCTAAATCATGTTTGATGCACTCTGGATGTCCAATTTTTGCTGTGCTGTCTATTTGAGATGAAATGAACATTGTGGACTGTTTTCAGCAAGTTGCAACATGGAAATACAGAAATAAGCACTTTTCCATAAACAAGCTCTAAATCATGTTTGATGCACTCTGGATGTCCAATTTTTGCTGTGCTGTCTATTTGAGATGAAATGAACATTGTGGACAGTTTTCAGCAAGTTGCAACATGGAAATGCAGAAATAAGCACTTTTCCATAAACAAGCTCTAAATCATGTTTGATGCACTCTGGATGTCCAATTTTTGCTGTGCTGTCTATTTGAGATGAAATGAACACTGTGGACTGTTTTCAGCAAGTTGCAACATGGAAATACAGAAATAAGCACTTTTCCATAAACAAGCTCTAAATCATGTTTGATGCACTCTGGATGTCCAATTTTTGCTGTGCTGTCTATTTGAGGTGAAATGAACACGTTGGACAGTTTTCAGCAAGTTGCAACATTGAAATGCAGAAATAAGCACTTTTCCATAAACAAGCTCTAAATCATGTTTGATGCACTCTGGATGTCCAATTTTTGCTGTGCTGTCTATTTGAGATGAAATGAACATTGTGGACAGTTTTCAGCAAGTTGCAACATGGAAATGCAGAAATAAGCACTTTTCCATAAACAAGCTCTAAATCATGTTTGATGCACTCTGGATGTCCAATTTTTGCTGTGCTGTCTATTTGAGATGAAATGAACATTGTGGACTGTTTTCAGCAAGTTGCAACATGGAAATACAGAAATAAGCACTTTTCCATAAACAAGCTCTAAATCATGTTTGATGCAATCTGGATGTCCAATTTTTGTTTTGCTGTCTAATTTGAGATGAAATGAACATTGTGGACTGTTTTCAGCAAGTTGCAACATGGAAATACAGAATAAGCACTTTTCCATAAACAAGCTCTAAATCATGTTTGATGCACTCTGGATGTCCAATTTTTGCTGTGCTGTCTATTTGAGGTGAAATGAACACGTTGGACAGTTTTCAGCAAGTTGCAACATTGAAATGCAGAAATAAGCACTTTTCCATAAAAAAGCTCTAAATCATGTTTGATGCCCTCTGAATGTCCAATTTTTGATGTGCTGTCTATTTGAGGTGAAATGAACACGTTGGACAGTTTTCAGCAAGTTGCAACATTGAAATGCAGAAATAAGCACTTTTCCATAAACAAGCTCTAAATCATGTTTGATGCACCTGGATGTCCAATTTTTGCTGTGCTGTCTATTTGAGATGAAATGAACATTGTGGACTGTTTTCAGCAAGTTGCAACATGGAAATACAGAAATAAGCACTTTTCCATAAACAAGCTCTAAATCATGTTTGATGCACTCTGGATGTCCAATTTTTGCTTGTGCTGTCTAATTTGAGATGAAATGAACATTGTGGACTGTTTTCAGCAAGTTGCAACATGGAAATACAGAAATAAGCACTTTTCCATAAACAAGCTCTAAATCATGTTTGATGCACTCTGGATGTCCAATTTTTGCTGTGCTGTCTATTTGAGGTGAAATGAACACGTTGGACAGTTTTCAGCAAGTTGCAACATTGAAATGCAGAAATAAGCACTTTTCCATAAACAAGCTCTAAATCATGTTTGATGCACTCTGGATGTCCAATTTTTGCTGTGCTGTCTATTTGAGGTGAAATGAACATGTTGGACAGTTTTCAGCAAGTTGCAACATTGGAAATGCAGAAATAAGCACTTTTCCATAAACAAGCTCTAAATCATGTTTGATGCACTCTGGATGTCCAATTTTTGCTGTGCTGTCTATTGAGATGAAATGAACACTGTGGACGTTTTCAGCAAGTTGCAACATTGAAATGCAGAAATAAGCACTTTTCCATAAACAAGCTCTAAATCATGTTTGATGCACTCTGGATGTCCAATTTTTGCTGTGCTGGTCTATTTGAGATGAAATGAAACATTGTGGACAGTTTTCAGCAAGTTGCAACATGGAAATACAGAAATAAGCACTTTTCCATAAACAAGCTCTAAATCATGTTTGATGCACTCTGGATGTCAATTTTTGCTGTGCTGTCTATTTGAGATGAAATGAAACATTGTGGACTGTTTTCAGCAAGTTGCAACATGGAAATACAGAAATAAGCACTTTTCCATAAACAAGCTCTAAATCATGTTTGATGCACTCTGGATGTCCAATTTTTGCTGTGCTGTCTATTTGAGGTGAAATGAACACGTTGGACAGTTTTCAGCAAGTTGCAACATTGAAATGCAGAAATAAGCACTTTTCCATAAACAAGCTCTAAATCATGTTTGATGCACCTGGATGTCCAATTTTGCTGTGCTGTCTATTTGAGATGAAATGAACATTGTGGACTGTTTTCAGCAAGTTGCAACATGGAAATACAGAAATAAGCACTTTTCCATAAACAAGCTCTAAATCATGTTTGATGCAATCTGGATGTCCAATTTTTGTTTTGCTGTCTAATTTGAGATGAAATGAACATTGTGGACTGTTTTCAGCAAGTTGCAACATGGAAATACAGGAATAAGCACTTTTCCATAAACAAGCTCTAAATCATGTTTGATGCACTCTGGATGTCCAATTTTTGCTGTGCTGTCTATTTGAGGTGAAATGAACACGTTGGACAGTTTTCAGCAAGTTGCAACATTGAAATGCAGACATAAGCACTTTTCCATAAACAAGCTCTAAATCATGTTTGATGCACTCTGGATGTCCAATTTTTGCTGTGCTGTCTATTTGAGGTGAAATGAACACGTTGGACAGTTTTCAGCAAGTTGCAACATTGAAATGCAGAAATAAGCACTTTTCCATAAACAAGCTCTAAATCATGTTTGATGCACCTGGATGTCCAATTTTTGCTGTGCTGTCTATTTGAGATGAAATGAACATTGTGGACTGTTTTCAGCAAGTTGCAACATGGAAATACAGAAATAAGCACTTTTCCATAAACAAGCTCTAAATCATGTTTGATGCAATCTGGATGTCCAATTTTTGTTTTGCTGTCTAATTTGAGATGAAATGAACATTGTGGACTGTTTTCAGCAAGTTGCAACATGGAAATACAGAAATAAGCACTTTTCCATAAACAAGCTCTAAATCATGTTTGATGCACTCTGGATGTCCAATTTTTGCTGTGCTGTCTATTTGAGGTGAAATGAACACGTTGGACAGTTTTCAGCAAGTTGCAACATTGAAATGCAGACATAAGCACTTTTCCATAAACAAGCTCTAAATCATGTTTGATGCACTCTGGATGTCCAATTTTTGCTGTGCTGTCTATTTGAGGTGAAATGAACACGTTGGACAGTTTTCAGCAAGTTGCAACATTGAAATGCAGAAATAAGCACTTTTCCATAAACAAGCTCTAAATCATGTTTGATGCACTCTGGATGTCCAATTTTTGCTGTGCTGTCTATTTGAGATGAAATGAACATTGTGGACTGTTTTCAGCAAGTTGCAACATGGAAATACAGAAATAAGCACTTTTCCATAAAAAAGCTCTAAATCATGTTTGATGCACTATGAATGTCCAATTTTTGCTGTGCTGTCTATTTGAGGTGAAATGAACATTGTGGACAGTTTTCAGCAAGTTGCAACATGGAAATACATGAAATAAGCACTTTTCCATAAACAAGCTCTAAATCATGTTTGATGCACTCTGGATAAAAAATGTTTTTGTTATGTTTATTTGAGATGTTATGAAACACTGTAGACTGTTTTCAGCAAGTTGCACCATGGAAATACAGAATAAGCACTTTTCCATAAACAAGCTCTAAATCATGTTTGATGCACTCTGGATGTCCAATTTTTTGCTGTGCTGTCTATTTGAGATGAAATGAACATTGTGGACTGTTTTCAGCAAGTTGCAACATGGAAATACAGAAATAAGCACTTTTCCATAAACAAGCTCTAAATCATGTTTGATGCACTCTGGATGTCCAATTTTTTGTTGCTGTCTAATTTGAGATGAAATGAACATTGTGGACTGTTTTCAGCAAGTTGCAACATGGAAATACAGAAATAAGCACTTTTCCATAAACAAGCTCTAAATCATGTTTGATGCACTCTGGATGTCCAATTTTTGCTGTGCTGTCTATTTGAGGTGAAATGAACACGTTGGACAGTTTTCAGCAAGTTGCAACATTGAATGCAGACATAAGCACTTTTCCATAAACAAGCTCTAAATCATGTTTGATGCACTCTGGAATGTCCAATTTTTGATGTGCTGTCTATTTGAGGTGAAATGAACATGTTGGACAGTTTTCAGCAAGTTGCAACATTGAAATGCAGAAATAAGCACTTTTCCATAAACAAGCTCTAAATCATGTTTGATGCACCTGGATGTCCAATTTTTGCTGTGCTGTCTATTTGAGATGAAATGAACATTGTGGACTGTTTTCAGCAAGTTGCAACATGGAAATACAGAAATAAGCACTTTTCCATAAACAAGCTCTAAATCATGTTTGATGCAATCTGGATGTCCAATTTTTGTTTTGCTGTCTAATTTGAGATGAAATGAACATTGTGGACTGTTTTCAGCAAGTTGCAACATGGAAATACAGGAATAAGCACTTTTCCATAAACAAGCTCTAAATCATGTTTGATGCACTCTGGATGTCCAATTTTTGCTGTGCTGTCTATTTGAGGTGAAATGAACACGTTGGACAGTTTTCAGCAAGTTGCAACATTGAAATGCAGAAATAAGCACTTTTCCATAAAAAAGCTCTAAATCATGTTTGATGCCCTCTGAATGTCCAATTTTTGATGTGCTGTCTATTTGAGGTGAAATGAACACGTTGGACAGTTTTCAGCAAGTTGCAACATTGAAATGCAGAAATAAGCACTTTTCCATAAACAAGCTCTAAATCATGTTTGCTGCACCTGGATGTCCAATTTTTGCTGTGCTGTCTATTTGAGATGAAATGAACATTGTGGACTGTTTTCAGCAAGTTGCAACATGGAAATACATGAAATAAGCACTTTTCCACGAACAAGCTCTAAATCATGTTTGATGCACTCTGGATGTCCAATTTTTGCTGTGCTGTCTAATTTGAGATGAAATGAACATTGTGGACTGTTTTCAGCAAGTTGCAACATGGAAATACAGAAATAAGCACTTTTCCATAAACAAGCTCTAAATCATGTTTGATGCACTCTGGATGTCCAATTTTTGCTGTGCTGTCTATTTGAGGTGAAATGAACACGTTGGACAGTTTTCAGCAAGTTGCAACATTGAAATGCAGAAATAAGCACTTTTCCATAAACAAGCTCTAAATCATGTTTGCTGCACCTGGATGTCCAATTTTTGCTGTGCTGTCTATTTGAGATGAAATGAACATTGTGGACTGTTTTCAGCAAGTTGCAACATGGAAATAAGAAATAAGCACTTTTCCACTAACAAGCTCTAAATCATGTTTGATGCACTCTGGATGTCCAATTTTTGCTGTGCTGTCTATTTGAGATGAAATGAACATTGTGGACTGTTTTCAGCAAGTTGCAACATGGAAATACAGAAATAAGCACTTTTCCATAAACAAGCTCTAAATCATGTTTGATGCACTCTGGATGTCCAATTTTTGCTGTGCTGTCTATTTGAGGTGAAATGAACACGTTGGACAGTTTTCAGCAAGTTGCAACATGGAAATACAGAAATAAGCACTTTTCCATAAACAAGCTCTAAATCATGTTTTGATGCACTCTGGATAAAAAATGTTTTTGTTATGTTTATTCGAGATGTTATGAAACACTGTAGACTGTTTTCAGCAAGTTGCACCATGGAAATACAGAAATAAGCACTTTTCCATAAACAAGCTCTAAATCATGTTTGATGCACTCTGGATGTTCCAATTTTTGCTGTGCTGTCTATTTGAGGTGAAATGAACACGTTGGACAGTTTTCAGCAAGTTGCAACATTGAAATGCAGAAATAAGCACTTTTCCATAAACAAGCTCTAAATCATGTTTGATGCACCTGGATGTCCAATTTTTGCTGTGCTGTCTATTTGAGATGAAATGAACATTGTGGACTGTTTTCAGCAAGTTGCAACATGGAAATACAGAAATAAGCACTTTTCCATAAACAAGCTCTAAATCATGTTTGATGCAATCTGGATGTCCAATTTTTGCTTTGCTGTCTAATTTGAGATGAAATGAACATTGTGGACTGTTTTCAGCAAGTTGCAACATGGAAATACAGAAATAAGCACTTTTCCATAAACAAGCTCTAAATCATGTTTGATGCACTCTGGATGTCCAATTTTTGCTGTGCTGTCTATTTGAGGTGAAATGAACACGTTGGACAGTTTTCAGCAAGTTGCAACATTGAAATGCAGAAATAAGCACTTTTCCATAAAAAAGCTCTAAATCATGTTTGATGCCCTCTGAATGTCCAATTTTTGCTGTGCTGTCTATTTGAGGTGAAATGAACACGTTGGACAGTTTTCAGCAAGTTGCAACATTGAAATGCAGAAATAAGCACTTTTCCATAAACAAGCTCTAAATCATGTTTGATGCACTCTGGATGTCCAATTTTTGCTGTGCTGTCTATTTGAGATGAAATTAACATTGTGGACTGTTTTCAGCAAGTTGCAACATGGAAATACAGAAATAAGCACTTTTCCATAAACAAGCTCTAAATCATGTTTGATGCACTCTGGATGTCCAATTTTTGCTGTGCTGTCTAATTTGAGATGAAATGAACATTGTGGACTGTTTTCAGCAAGTTGCAACATGGAAATACAGAAATAAGCACTTTTCCATAAACAAGCTCTAAATCATGTTTGATGCACTCTGGATGTCCAATTTTTGCTGTGCTGTCTATTTGAGGTGAAATGAACACGTTGGACAGTTTTTCAGCAAGTTGCAACATTGAAATGCAGAATAAGCACTTTTCCATAAACAAGCTCTAAATCATGTTTGATGCACTCTGGATGTCCAATTTTTGCTGTGCTGTCTATTTGAGGTGAAATGAACACGTTGGACAGTTTTCAGCAAGTTGCAACATTGAAATGCAGAAATAAGCACTTTTCCATAAACAAGCTCTAAATCATGTTTGATGCACTCTGGATGTCCAATTTTTGCTGTGCTGTCTATTTGAGATGAAATGAACATTGTGGACTGTTTTCAGCAAGTTGCAACATGGAAATACAGAAATAAGCACTTTTCCATAAACAAGCTCTAAATCATGTTTGATGCACTCTGGATGTCCAATTTTTGCTGTGCTGTCTATTTGAGGTGAAATGAACATTGTGGACAGTTTTCAGCAAGTTGCAACATGGAAATACAGAAATAAGCACTTTTCCATAAACAAGCTCTAAATCATGTTTGATGCACTCTGGATGTCCAATTTTTGCTGTGCTGTCTATTTGAGGTGAAATGAACACGTTGGACAGTTTTCAGCAAGTTGCAACATTGAAATGCAGACATAAGCACTTTTCCATAAACAAGCTCTAAATCATGTTTGATGCACTCTGGATGTCCAATTTTTGCTGTGCTGTCTATTTGAGATGAAATGAACATCGTGGACATGTTTTCAGCAAGTTGCAACATGTGGAAATGCAGAAATAAGCACTTTCCATAAACAAGCTCTAAATCATGTTTGATGCCCTATGAATGTCCAATTTTTGCTGTGCTGTCTATTTGAGGATGAAATGAAACACTGTTGGACAGTTTCAGCAAGTTGCAAACATGGAAATACAGAAATAAGCACTTTTCCATAAACAAGCTCTAAATCATGTTTTTGATGCACTCTGGATAAAAAATGTTTTTGTTATGTTTATTCGAGATGTTATGAAAACACTGTAGACTGTTTTCAGCAAGTTGCAACATGGAAATACAGAAATAAGCACTTTTCCATAAACAAGCTCTAAATCATGTTTGATGCACTCTGGAATGTCCAATTTTTGCTGTGCTGTCTATTTGAGGTGAAATGAACACGTTGGACAGTTTTCAGCAAGTTGCAACATTGAAATGCAGAAATAAGCACTTTTCCATAAACAAGCTCTAAATCATGTTTGATGCCCTCTGGATGTCCAATTTTTGCTGTGCTGTCTATTTGAGATGAAATGAACATTGTGGACTGTTTCAGCAAGTTGCAACATGGAAATGCAGAATATAAGCACTTTTCCATAAACAAGCTCTAAATCATGTTTGATGCACTCTGGATGTCCAATTTTTGCTTTGCTGTCTAATTTGAGATGAAATGAACATTGTGGACATGTTTTCAGCAAGTTGCAACATGGAAATCAGAATAAGCACTTTTCCATAAACAAGCTCTAAATCATGTTTGATGCACTCTGGATGTCCAATTTTTGCTGTGCTGTCTATTTGAGGTGAAATGAACACGTTGGACAGTTTTCAGCAAGTTGCAACATTGAAATGCAGACATAAGCACTTTTCCATAAACAAGCTCTAAATCATGTTTGATGCACTCTGGATGTCCAATTTTTTGCTATGCTGTCTATGTGAAATGAAATTAACATTGTGGACAGTTTTCAGCAAGTTGCAACATGGAAATACAGAAATAAGCACTTTTCCATAAACAAGCTCTAAATCATGTTTGATGCACTCTGGATGTCCAATTTTTGCTGTGCTGTCTATTTGAGGTGAAATGAACACGTTGGACAGTTTTCAGCAAGTTGCAACATTGAAATGCAGAAATAAGCACTTTTCCATAAACAAGCTCTAAATCATGTTTGATGCACTCTGGATGTCCAATTTTTGCTGTGCTGTCTATTTGAGATGAAATGAACATTGTGGACAGTTTTCAGCAAGTTGCAACATGGAAATACATAAATAAGCACTTTTCCATAAACAAGCTCTAAATCATGTTTGATGCACTCTGGATGTCCAATTTTTGCTGTGCTGTCTATTTGAGGTGAAATGAACACGTTGGACAGTTTTCAGCAAGTTGCAACATTGAAATGCAGACATAAGCACTTTTCCATAAACAAGCTCTAAATCATGTTTGATGCACTCTGAATGTCCAATTTTTGCTGTGCTGTCTATTTGAGGTGAAATGAACATGTTGGACAGTTTTTCAGCAAGTGCAACATTGAATGCAGAAATAAGCACTTTTCCATAAACAAGCTCTAAATCATGTTTGATGCACTCTGATGTCCATTTTTTGCTTGCTGTCTATTTGAGATGAAATGAACATGTTGGACAGTTTTCAGCAGTTGCAACATGGAAATACAGAAATAAGCACTTTTCCATAAACAAGCTCTAAATCATGTTTGAATGCATCTGGATGTCCAATTTTTTTGCTGTGCTGTCTATTTGAGATTGAAATGAACATTGTAGGACATGTGTTTCAGCAAGTTGCAACATGGAAATACAGAAATAAGCACTTTTCCCATCAACAAGCTCTAAATCATGTTTGATGCACTCTGGATGTTCCAATTTTTGCTGTGCTGTCTATTGAGGTTGAAATGAACACGTTGGACATGTTTTCAAGCAGTTGCAACATTGAAATGCAGAAATAAGCACTTTTCCATAAACAAGCTCCTAAATCATGTTTGATCGCCCTCTGCATGTCCAACTTTTTGCTGTGCCTGTAGTATTTGAGGTTAATGAACATTGTTTGGACAGTTTTCAGCAAGTTGCCAACATGAACTGCAGAAATAAGCCACTTTTCCATAAACAAGCTCTAATCATATGTTGATGCACTCTGGATGTCCATTTTTGCTTGTCTGTCTAATTTGAGATGAAATGAACATTGTTGGACTGTTTCAGCAAGTTGCAACATGGAAATACAAGAAATAAGCACTTTTCCATAAACAAGCTCTAAATCATGTTTGATGCACTCTGGATGTCCAATTTTTGCTGTGCTGTCTATTTGAGATGAAATGAACATTGTGGACTGTTTTTCAGCAAGTTGCAACATGGAAATACAGAAATAAGCACTTTTCCATAAACAAGCTCTAAATCATGTTTTGATGCACTCTGGATGTCCAATTTTTGCTGTGCTGTCTATTTGAGATGAAATGAACACTGTGGACATGTTTTCAGCAAGTTGCAACATTGAAATGCAGAAATAAGCACTTTTCCATAAACAAGCTCTAAATCATGTTTGATGCACTCTGGATGTCCAATTTTTGCTGTGCTGTCTATTTGAGGTGAAATGAACACGTTGGACAGTTTTCAGCAAGTTGCAACATTGAAATGCAGAAATAAGCACTTTTCCATAAACAAGCTCTAAATCATGTTTGATGCACTCTGGATGTCCAATTTTTGCTGTGCTGTCTATTTGAGATGAAATGAAACATTGTGGACTGTTTCAGCAAGTTGCAACATGGAAATACAGAAATAAGCACTTTTCCATAAACAAGCTCTAAATCATGTTTGATGCAATCTGGATGTCCAATTTTTGTTTTGCTGTCTAATTTGAGATGAAATGAACATTGTGGACTGTTTTCAGCAAGTTGCAACATGGAAATACAGAAATAAGCACTTTTCCATAAACAAGCTCTAAATCATGTTTGATGCACTCTGGATGTCCAATTTTTGCTGTGCTGTCTATTTGAGGTGAAATGAACACGTTGGACAGTTTTCAGCAAGTTGCAACATTGAAATGCAGAAATAAGCACTTTTCCATAAACAAGCTCTAAATCATGTTTGATGCACTCTGGATGTCCAATTTTTGCTGTGCTGTCTATTTGAGATGAAATGAACATTGGTGGACTGTTTTCAGCAAGTTGCAACATGGAAATGCAGAAATAAGCACTTTTCCATAAACAAGCTCTAAATCATGTTTGATGCACTCTGGATGTCCAATTTTGGCTGTGCTGTCTAATTTGAGATGAAATGACATTGGACTGTCTTCAGCAAGTTGCAACATGGAAATAGCCGAGACCATAGCACTTTCCATAAACGGAGCTCTGAAAATCATGGTTTTGATGCACTCTGGATGTCAATTTTTGCTGTGCTGCTATTTTGAGTGAAATGAACCTTGTGGACTGTTCTCAGGCAAGTTGCAACAATGGAAATAGCGAGAAATAAGCAACTTTTCCATAACAGAAGCTCTAATATTCATGTTTGATGCACTCTGGATGTTCCAATTTTTGCTGTGGCTGGTCTTATTTGAGGATGAACATGAACATTGTGGACTGTGTTACAGCAAGTTGCAACTGGATATACAGAAATAAGCACTTTTCCATAAACAAGCTCTAAATCATGTTTGATGCACTCTGGATGTCCAATTTTTGCTGTGCTGTCTATTTGAGATGAAATGAACCATTTGGACAGTTTTCAGCAAGTTGCAACATGAAATACAGAAATAAGCACTTTTCCATAACAAGCTCTAAATCATGTTTGATGCACTCTGGATGTCCAATTTTGCTGTGCTGTTCTATTTGAGATGAAAATGAACAGTGTTGGACTGTTTTCGCAAAGTTGCAAACATGGAAATGGAAATAAGCACTTTCCATAAAAAAGCTCTAAATCATGTTTGATGCCCTTGGATGTCCAATTTTTGCTGTGCTGTCATTTGAGGTGATGAAATGAACATTGTGGACTGTTTTCAGCAAGTTGCAACATGGAAATACAGAAATAAGCAACTTTTCCATTAACAAAGCTCTAAATCATGTTTGATTGCACTCTCTGAATGTCCAATTTTGCTGTGCTGTCTAATTTGAGATATGAAATGAACATTGTGGACTGTTTTCAGCAAGTTTGCAACATGGAAATACAGAATAGCACTTTTCCATAAACAAGCTCTAAAATCATGTTTGATGCACTCTGGATGTCATTTTTGCTGTGCTGTCTAT
>NW_022264471.1:0-28647 GCF_002021735.2 Oncorhynchus kisutch
ATGTAGATTGTATAGAATTATTTATTATTATTCTTTATGTTATGGTTAAAATGTTAATGTTTTACTGTGACTTGTCGTAGCTCCTAAGTAGACCATAAGGTTAAAAAACAAACCAAATTAAGAAAACTAAACTGAAAAACAAAAAAATACAATTAAAACTAAGTTGCTCCGCCAGAGTGTCTCTTTTGGGTCACTTTTGTTGGTCCCAAGACCGATTTGTTTGTTCCATGTGTAACTCTGTGTTGTTGTTTGTGTTGCACTGCTTTGCTTTATCTTGGCCAGGTCGCAGTGGTGTATGAGAACTTGTCCTTAACTGGCTATACCTGGTGAAATAAAAGTGACATTTAAAAAAATAGGCAACATTTTTTTCCTAGAAAGGGGAATGTAGCTCAGTGGTAGAGCGCATGCTTTGCATGTATGAGGTCCTGGGTTCAATCCCCAGCTTCTCCATCTTTTTTGCAAAGACCCAACTTCTACTTTCCAGAATGTTGAAATTCTAAGCAGGAAACAGAGATTGCAAAATCATTGGTCTGTAATCTGAAGAATATGCGTTCGCCCTGGCTTACATAAAAAAATACAAAATTAACCTGAATTAGGGCCAGACTAGTTACCATCATTTCTCACATTGCAATTGAAAGTCTTTTCTATTGTCTCTTTTGGTCCATTTAGATTGTTAATGTAGATTGTATAGAATTATTTATTATTATTTTATGTTATGGTTAAAAATGTTAATGTTTTACTGTGACTTGTCGTAGGCTCCTAAGTAGACCATAAGGTTAAAAAACAAACCAAATTAAGAAAACTAAACTGAAAAACAAAAAAATACAATTAAAAACTAAGTTGCTCCGCCAGAGTGTCTCTTTTGGGTCACTTTTGTTGGTCCCAAGACCGGATTTGTTTGTTCCATGTGTAACTCTGTGTTGTTGTTTGTGTTGCACTGCTTTGCTTTATCTTGGCCAGGTCGCAGTGGTGTATGAGAACTTGTCCTTAACTGGCTTACCTGGTGAAATAAAAGTGACATTTAAAAAAATAAGGCAACATTTTTTACTTCCTAGAAAGGGGATGTAGCTCAGTGGTAGAGTGCATGCTTTGCATGTATGAGGTCCTTGGTTCAATCCCCAGCTTCTCCATGTTTTTTTGCAAAGACCCAACTTCTACTTTCCAGAATGTTGAAAATTCTAAGCAGGAAACAGAGATGTGCAAAATCATTTGGTCTTGTAATCTGAAGAATATGCCTTCGCCCTGGCTTACATAAAAAAATACAAAAATTAACCTGAATTAGTGACAGACTAGTTACCATCATTTTCTCACATTGCAATTGAAAGTTTTTTCTATGGTCTCTTTTTGGTCCATTTAGATTGTTAATGTAGATTGTATAGAATTATTTATTATTATTTTTATGTTATGGTTAAAAATGTTAATGTTTTACTGTGACTTGTCGTAGGCTCCTAAGTAGACCATAAGGTTAAAAACCAAACCAAATTAAGACAACTAAACTGAAAAACAAAAAAATACAATTAAAAACTAAGTTGCTCCGCCAGAGTGTCTCTTTTGGGTCACTTTTGTTGGTCCCAAGCCCGGATTTGTTTGTTCCATGTGTAACTCTGTGTTGTTGTTTGTGTTGCACTGCTTTGCTTTATCTTGGCCAGGTCGCAGTGGTGTATGAGAACTTGTCCTTAACTGGCTTACCTGGTGAAATAAAAGTGACATTTAAAAAAATAGGCAACATTTTTTTTCCTAGAAAGGGGATGTAGCTCAGTGGTAGAGCGCATGCTTTGCATGTATGAGGTCCTGGGTTCAATCCCCAGCTTCTCCATCTTTTTTTGCAAAGACCCAACTTCTACTTTCCAGAATGTTTAAATTCTAAGCAGGAAACAGAGATGTGCAAAATCATTTGGTCTTGTAATCTGAAGAATATGCGTTCGCCCTGGCTTACATAAAAAAATACAAAAATTAACCTGAATTAGGGCCAGACTAGTTACCATCATTTTCTCACATTGCAATTGAAAGTCTTTTCTATTGTCTCTTTTTGGTCCATTTAGATTGTTAATGTAGATTGTATAGAATTATTTATTATTATTTTTATGTTATGGTTAAAAATGTTAATGTTTTACTGTGACTTGTCGTAGGCTCCTAAGTAAGACCATAAGGTTAAAAAACAAACCAAATTAAGAAAACTAAACTGAAAAACAAAAAAATACAATTAAAAACTAAGTTGCTCCGCCAGAGTGTCTCTTTTGGGTCACTTTTGTTGGTCCCAAGACCGGATTTGTTTGTTCCATGTGTAACTCTGTGTTGTTGTTTGTGTTGCACTGCTTTGCTTTATCTTGGCCAGGTCGCAGTGGTGTATGAGAACTTGTCCTTAACTGGCTTACCTGGTTAAATAAAAGTGACATTTAAAAAAATAAGCAACATTTTTAACTTCCCAGAAAGGGGATGTAGCTCAGTGGTAGAGTGCATGCTTTGCATGTATGAGGTCCTTGGTTCAATCCCCAGCTTCTCCATGTTTTTTTGCAAAGACCCAACTTCTACTTTCCAGAATGTTGAAAATCTAAGCAGGAAACAGAGATGTGCAAAATCATTTGGTCTTGTAATCTGAAGAATATGCGTTCGCCCTGGCTTACATAAAAAAATACAAAAATTAACCTGAATTAGTGACAGACTAGTTACCATCATTTTCTCACATTGCAATTGAAAGTTTTTTCTATGGTCTCTTTTTGGTCCATTTAGATTGTTAATGTAGATTGTATAGAATTATTTATTATTATTTTTATGTTATGGTTAAAAATGTTAATGTTTTACTGTGACTTGTCGTAGGCTCCTAAGTAGACCATAAGGTTAAAAACCAAACCAAATTAAGACAACTAAACTGAAAAACAAAAAAATACAATTAAAAACTAAGTTGCTCCGCCAGAGTGTCTCTTTTGGGTCACTTTTGTTGGTCCCAAGCCCGGATTTGTTTGTTCCATGTGTAACTCTGTGTTGTTGTTTGTGTTGCACTGCTTTGCTTTATCTTGGCCAGGTCGCAGTGGTGTATGAGAACTTGTCCTTAACTGGCTTACCTGGTGAAATAAAAGTGACATTTAAAAAAATAGGCAACATTTTTTTTCCTAGAAAGGGGATGTAGCTCAGTGGTAGAGCGCATGCTTTGCATGTATGAGGTCCTGGGTTCAATCCCCAGCTTCTCCATCTTTTTTTGCAAAGACCCAACTTCTACTTTCCAGAATGTTTAAATTCTAAGCAGGAAACAGAGATGTGCAAAATCATTTGGTCTTGTAATCTGAAGAATATGCGTTCGCCCTGGCTTACATAAAAAAATACAAAAATTAACCTGAATTAGGGCCAGACTAGTTACCATCATTTTCTCACATTGCAATTGAAAGTCTTTTCTATTGTCTCTTTTTGGTCCATTTAGATTGTTAATGTAGATTGTATAGAATTATTTATTATTATTTTTATGTTATGGTTAAAAATGTTAATGTTTTACTGTGACTTGTCGTAGGCTCCTAAGTAAGACCATAAGGTTAAAAAACAAACCAAATTAAGAAAACTAAACTGAAAAACAAAAAAATACAATTAAAAACTAAGTTGCTCCGCCAGAGTGTCTCTTTTGGGTCACTTTTGTTGGTCCCAAGACCGGATTTGTTTGTTCCATGTGTAACTCTGTGTTGTTGTTTGTGTTGCACTGCTTTGCTTTATCTTGGCCAGGTCGCAGTGGTGTATGAGAACTTGTCCTTAACTGGCTTACCTGGTTAAATAAAAGTGACATTTAAAAAAATAAGCAACATTTTTTAACTTCCCAGAAAGGGGATGTAGCTCAGTGGTAGAGTGCATGCTTTGCATGTATGAGGTCCTTGGTTCAATCCCCAGCTTCTCCATGTTTTTTTGCAAAGACCCAACTTCTACTTTCCAGAATGTTGAAAATCTAAGCAGGAAACAGAGATGTGCAAAATCATTTGGTCTTGTAATCTGAAGAATATGCCTTCGCCCTGGCTTACATAAAAAAAATACAAAAATTAACCTGAATTAGTGACAGACTAGTTACCATCATTTTCTCACATTGCAATTGAAAGTTTTTTCTATGGTCTCTTTTTGGTCCATTTAGATTGTTAATGTAGATTGTATAGAATTATTTATTATTATTTTTATGTTATGGTTAAAAATGTTAATGTTTTACTGTGACTTGTCGTAGGCTCCTAAGTAGACCATAAGGTTAAAAACCAAACCAAATTAAGACAACTAAACTGAAAAACAAAAAAATACAATTAAAAACTAAGTTGCTCCGCCAGAGTGTCTCTTTTGGGTCACTTTTGTTGGTCCCAAGCCCGGATTTGTTTGTTCCATGTGTAACTCTGTGTTGTTGTTTGTGTTGCACTGCTTTGCTTTATCTTGGCCAGGTCGCAGTGGTGTATGAGAACTTGTCCTTAACTGGCTTACCTGGTGAAATAAAAGTGACATTTAAAAAAATAGGCAACATTTTTTTTCCTAGAAAGGGGATGTAGCTCAGTGGTAGAGCGCATGCTTTGCATGTATGAGGTCCTGGGTTCAATCCCCAGCTTCTCCATCTTTTTTTGCAAAGACCCAACTTCTACTTTCCAGAATGTTTAAATTCTAAGCAGGAAACAGAGATGTGCAAAATCATTTGGTCTTGTAATCTGAAGAATATGCGTTCGCCCTGGCTTACATAAAAAAATACAAAAATTAACCTGAATTAGGGCCAGACTAGTTACCATCATTTTCTCACATTGCAATTGAAAGTCTTTTCTATTGTCTCTTTTTGGTCCATTTAGATTGTTAATGTAGATTGTATAGAATTATTTATTATTATTTTTATGTTATGGTTAAAAATGTTAATGTTTTACTGTGACTTGTCGTAGGCTCCTAAGTAAGACCATAAGGTTAAAAAACAAACCAAATTAAGAAAACTAAACTGAAAAACAAAAAAATACAATTAAAAACTAAGTTGCTCCGCCAGAGTGTCTCTTTTGGGTCACTTTTGTTGGTCCCAAGACCGGATTTGTTTGTTCCATGTGTAACTCTGTGTTGTTGTTTGTGTTGCACTGCTTTGCTTTATCTTGGCCAGGTCGCAGTGGTGTATGAGAACTTGTCCTTAACTGGCTTACCTGGTTAAATAAAAGTGACATTTAAAAAAATAAGCAACATTTTTTAACTTCCCAGAAAGGGGATGTAGCTCAGTGGTAGAGTGCATGCTTTGCATGTATGAGGTCCTTGGTTCAATCCCCAGCTTCTCCATGTTTTTTTGCAAAGACCCAACTTCTACTTTCCAGAATGTTGAAAATCTAAGCAGGAAACAGAGATGTGCAAAATCATTTGGTCTTGTAATCTGAAGAATATGCCTTCGCCCTGGCTTACATAAAAAAAATACAAAAATTAACCTGAATTAGTGACAGACTAGTTACCATCATTTTCTCACATTGCAATTGAAAGTTTTTTCTATGGTCTCTTTTTGGTCCATTTAGATTGTTAATGTAGATTGTATAGAATTATTTATTATTATTTTTATGTTATGGTTAAAAATGTTAATGTTTTACTGTGACTTGTCGTAGGCTCCTAAGTAGACCATAAGGTTAAAAACCAAACCAAATTAAGACAACTAAACTGAAAAACAAAAAAATACAATTAAAAACTAAGTTGCTCCGCCAGAGTGTCTCTTTTGGGTCACTTTTGTTGGTCCCAAGCCCGGATTTGTTTGTTCCATGTGTAACTCTGTGTTGTTGTTTGTGTTGCACTGCTTTGCTTTATCTTGGCCAGGTCGCAGTGGTGTATGAGAACTTGTCCTTAACTGGCTTACCTGGTGAAATAAAAGTGACATTTAAAAAAATAGGCAACATTTTTTTTCCTAGAAAGGGGATGTAGCTCAGTGGTAGAGCGCATGCTTTGCATGTATGAGGTCCTGGGTTCAATCCCCAGCTTCTCCATCTTTTTTTGCAAAGACCCAACTTCTACTTTCCAGAATGTTTAAATTCTAAGCAGGAAACAGAGATGTGCAAAATCATTTGGTCTTGTAATCTGAAGAATATGCGTTCGCCCTGGCTTACATAAAAAAATACAAAAATTAACCTGAATTAGGGCCAGACTAGTTACCATCATTTTCTCACATTGCAATTGAAAGTCTTTTCTATTGTCTCTTTTTGGTCCATTTAGATTGTTAATGTAGATTGTATAGAATTATTTATTATTATTTTTATGTTATGGTTAAAAATGTTAATGTTTTACTGTGACTTGTCGTAGGCTCCTAAGTAGACCATAAGGTTAAAAACAAACCAAATTAAGAAAACTAAACTGAAAAACAAAAAAATACAATTAAAAACTAAGTTGCTCCGCCAGAGTGTCTCTTTTGGGTCACTTTTGTTGGTCCCAAGCCCGGATTTGTTTGTTCCATGTGTAACTCTGTGTTGTTGTTTGTGTTGCACTGCTTTGCTTTATCTTGGCCAGGTCGCAGTGGTGTATGAGAACTTGTCCTTAACTGGCTTACCTGGTGAAATAAAAGTGACATTTAAAAAATAGGCAACATTTTTTTTCCTAGAAAGGGGATGTAGCTCAGTGGTAGAGCGCATGCTTTGCATGTATGAGGTCCTGGGTTCAATCCCCAGCTTCTCCATCTTTTTTTGCAAAGACCCAACTTCTACTTTCCAGAATGTTTAAATTCTAAGCAGGAAACAGAGATGTGCAAAATCATTTGGTCTTGTAATCTGAAGAATATGCGTTCGCCCTGGCTTACATAAAAAAATACAAAAATTAACCTGAATTAGGGCCAGACTAGTTACCATCATTTTCTCACATTGCAATTGAAAGTCTTTTCTATTGTCTCTTTTTGGTCCATTTAGATTGTTAATGTAGATTGTATAGAATTATTTATTATTATTTTTATGTTATGGTTAAAAATGTTAATGTTTTACTGTGACTTGTCGTAGGCTCCTAAGTAGACCATAAGGTTAAAAAACAAACCAAATTAAGAAAACTAAACTGAAAAACAAAAAAATACAATTAAAAACTAAGTTGCTCCGCCAGAGTGTCTCTTTTGGGTCACTTTTGTTGGTCCCAAGACCGGATTTGTTTGTTCCATGTGTAACTCTGTGTTGTTGTTTGTGTTGCACTGCTTTGCTTTATCTTGGCCAGGTCGCAGTGGTGTATGAGAACTTGTCCTTAACTGGCTTACCTGGTTAAATAAAAGTGACATTTAAAAAAATAGGCAACATTTTTTACTTCCTAGAAAGGGGATGTAGCTCAGTGGTAGAGCGCATGCTTTGCATGTATGAGGTCCTGGGTTCAATCCCCAGCTTCTCCATGTTTTTTTGCAAAGACCCAACTTCTACTTTCCAGAATGTTGAAATCTAAGCAGGAAACAGAGATGTGCAAAATCATTTGGTCTTGTAATCTGAAGAATATGCCTTCGCCCTGGCTTACATAAAAAAATACAAAAATTAACCTGAATTAGTGACAGACTAGTTACCATCATTTTCTCACATTGCAATTGAAAGTTTTTTCTATGGTCTCTTTTTGGTCCATTTAGATTGTTAATGTAGATTGTATAGAATTATTTATTATTATTTTTATGTTATGGTTAAAAATGTTAATGTTTTACTGTGACTTGTCGTAGGCTCCTAAGTAGACCATAAGGTTAAAAACCAAACCAAATTAAGACAACTAAACTGAAAAACAAAAAAATACAATTAAAAACTAAGTTGCTCCGCCAGAGTGTCTCTTTTGGGTCACTTTTGTTGGTCCCAAGCCCGGATTTGTTTGTTCCATGTGTAACTCTGTGTTGTTGTTTGTGTTGCACTGCTTTGCTTTATCTTGGCCAGGTCGCAGTGGTGTATGAGAACTTGTCCTTAACTGGCTTACCTGGTGAAATAAAAGTGACATTTAAAAAAATAGGCAACATTTTTTTTCCTAGAAAGGGGATGTAGCTCAGTGGTAGAGCGCATGCTTTGCATGTATGAGGTCCTGGGTTCAATCCCCAGCTTCTCCATCTTTTTTTGCAAAGACCCAACTTCTACTTTCCAGAATGTTTAAATTCTAAGCAGGAAACAGAGATGTGCAAAATCATTTGGTCTTGTAATCTGAAGAATATGCGTTCGCCCTGGCTTACATAAAAAAATACAAAAATTAACCTGAATTAGGGCCAGACTAGTTACCATCATTTTCTCACATTGCAATTGAAAGTCTTTTCTATTGTCTCTTTTTGGTCCATTTAGATTGTTAATGTAGATTGTATAGAATTATTTATTATTATTTTTATGTTATGGTTAAAAATGTTAATGTTTTACTGTGACTTGTCGTAGGCTCCTAAGTAAGACCATAAGGTTAAAAAACAAACCAAATTAAGAAAACTAAACTGAAAAACAAAAAAATACAATTAAAAACTAAGTTGCTCCGCCAGAGTGTCTCTTTTGGGTCACTTTTGTTGGTCCCAAGACCGGATTTGTTTGTTCCATGTGTAACTCTGTGTTGTTGTTTGTGTTGCACTGCTTTGCTTTATCTTGGCCAGGTCGCAGTGGTGTATGAGAACTTGTCCTTAACTGGCTTACCTGGTTAAATAAAAGTGACATTTAAAAAAATAAGCAACATTTTTTAACTTCCCAGAAAGGGGATGTAGCTCAGTGGTAGAGTGCATGCTTTGCATGTATGAGGTCCTTGGTTCAATCCCCAGCTTCTCCATGTTTTTTTGCAAAGACCCAACTTCTACTTTCCAGAATGTTGAAAATCTAAGCAGGAAACAGAGATGTGCAAAATCATTTGGTCTTGTAATCTGAAGAATATGCCTTCGCCCTGGCTTACATAAAAAAAATACAAAAATTAACCTGAATTAGTGACAGACTAGTTACCATCATTTTCTCACATTGCAATTGAAAGTTTTTTCTATGGTCTCTTTTTGGTCCATTTAGATTGTTAATGTAGATTGTATAGAATTATTTATTATTATTTTTATGTTATGGTTAAAAATGTTAATGTTTTACTGTGACTTGTCGTAGGCTCCTAAGTAGACCATAAGGTTAAAAACCAAACCAAATTAAGACAACTAAACTGAAAAACAAAAAAATACAATTAAAAACTAAGTTGCTCCGCCAGAGTGTCTCTTTTGGGTCACTTTTGTTGGTCCCAAGCCCGGATTTGTTTGTTCCATGTGTAACTCTGTGTTGTTGTTTGTGTTGCACTGCTTTGCTTTATCTTGGCCAGGTCGCAGTGGTGTATGAGAACTTGTCCTTAACTGGCTTACCTGGTGAAATAAAAGTGACATTTAAAAAAATAGGCAACATTTTTTTTCCTAGAAAGGGGATGTAGCTCAGTGGTAGAGCGCATGCTTTGCATGTATGAGGTCCTGGGTTCAATCCCCAGCTTCTCCATCTTTTTTTGCAAAGACCCAACTTCTACTTTCCAGAATGTTTAAATTCTAAGCAGGAAACAGAGATGTGCAAAATCATTTGGTCTTGTAATCTGAAGAATATGCGTTCGCCCTGGCTTACATAAAAAAATACAAAAATTAACCTGAATTAGGGCCAGACTAGTTACCATCATTTTCTCACATTGCAATTGAAAGTCTTTTCTATTGTCTCTTTTTGGTCCATTTAGATTGTTAATGTAGATTGTATAGAATTATTTATTATTATTTTTATGTTATGGTTAAAAATGTTAATGTTTTACTGTGACTTGTCGTAGGCTCCTAAGTAGACCATAAGGTTAAAAAACAAACCAAATTAAGAAAACTAAACTGAAAAACAAAAAAATACAATTAAAAACTAAGTTGCTCCGCCAGAGTGTCTCTTTTGGGTCACTTTTGTTGGTCCCAAGACCGGATTTGTTTGTTCCATGTGTAACTCTGTGTTGTTGTTTGTGTTGCACTGCTTTGCTTTATCTTGGCCAGGTCGCAGTGGTGTATGAGAACTTGTCCTTAACTGGCTTACCTGGTTAAATAAAAGTGACATTTAAAAAAATAAGCAACATTTTTTAACTTCCCAGAAAGGGGATGTAGCTCAGTGGTAGAGTGCATGCTTTGCATGTATGAGGTCCTTGGTTCAATCCCCAGCTTCTCCATGTTTTTTTGCAAAGACCCAACTTCTACTTTCCAGAATGTTGAAAATCTAAGCAGGAAACAGAGATGTGCAAAATCATTTGGTCTTGTAATCTGAAGAATATGCCTTCGCCCTGGCTTACATAAAAAAAATACAAAAATTAACCTGAATTAGTGACAGACTAGTTACCATCATTTTCTCACATTGCAATTGAAAGTTTTTTCTATGGTCTCTTTTTGGTCCATTTAGATTGTTAATGTAGATTGTATAGAATTATTTATTATTATTTTTATGTTATGGTTAAAAATGTTAATGTTTTACTGTGACTTGTCGTAGGCTCCTAAGTAGACCATAAGGTTAAAAACCAAACCAAATTAAGACAACTAAACTGAAAAACAAAAAAATACAATTAAAAACTAAGTTGCTCCGCCAGAGTGTCTCTTTTGGGTCACTTTTGTTGGTCCCAAGCCCGGATTTGTTTGTTCCATGTGTAACTCTGTGTTGTTGTTTGTGTTGCACTGCTTTGCTTTATCTTGGCCAGGTCGCAGTGGTGTATGAGAACTTGTCCTTAACTGGCTTACCTGGTGAAATAAAAGTGACATTTAAAAAAATAGGCAACATTTTTTTTCCTAGAAAGGGGATGTAGCTCAGTGGTAGAGCGCATGCTTTGCATGTATGAGGTCCTGGGTTCAATCCCCAGCTTCTCCATGTTTTTTTGCAAAGACCCAACTTCTACTTTCCAGAATGTTGAAAATTCTAAGCAGGAAACAGAGATGTGCAAAATCATTTGGTCTTGTAATCTGAAGAATATGCCTTCGCCCTGGCTTACATAAAAAAATACAAAAATTAACCTGAATTAGTGACAGACTAGTTACCATCATTTTCTCACATTGCAATTGAAAGTTTTTTCTATGGTCTCTTTTTGGTCCATTTAGATTGTTAATGTAGATTGTATAGAATTATTTATTATTATTTTTATGTTATGGTTAAAAATGTTAATGTTTTACTGTGACTTGTCGTAGGCTCCTAAGTAGACCATAAGGTTAAAAACCAAACCAAATTAAGACAACTAAACTGAAAAACAAAAAAATACAATTAAAAACTAAGTTGCTCCGCCAGAGTGTCTCTTTTGGGTCACTTTTGTTGGTCCCAAGCCCGGATTTGTTTGTTCCATGTGTAACTCTGTGTTGTTGTTTGTGTTGCACTGCTTTGCTTTATCTTGGCCAGGTCGCAGTGGTGTATGAGAACTTGTCCTTAACTGGCTTACCTGGTGAAATAAAAGTGACATTTAAAAAAATAGGCAACATTTTTTTTCCTAGAAAGGGGATGTAGCTCAGTGGTAGAGCGCATGCTTTGCATGTATGAGGTCCTGGGTTCAATCCCCAGCTTCTCCATGTTTTTTTGCAAAGACCCAACTTCTACTTTCCAGAATGTTTAAATTCTAAGCAGGAAACAGAGATGTGCAAAATCATTTGGTCTTGTAATCTGAAGAATATGCGTTCGCCCTGGCTTACATAAAAAAATACAAAAATTAACCTGAATTAGGGCCAGACTAGTTACCATCATTTTCTCACATTGCAATTGAAAGTCTTTTCTATTGTCTCTTTTTGGTCCATTTAGATTGTTAATGTAGATTGTATAGAATTATTTATTATTATTTTATGTTATGGTTAAAAATGTTAATGTTTTACTGTGACTTGTCGTAGGCTCCTAAGTAGACCATAAGGTTAAAAAACAAACCAAATTAAGAAAACTAAACTGAAAAACAAAAAAATACAATTAAAAACTAAGTTGCTCCGCCAGAGTGTCTCTTTTGGGTCACTTTTGTTGGTCCCAAGCCCGGATTTGTTTGTTCCATGTGTAACTCTGTGTTGTTGTTTGTGTTGCACTGCTTTGCTTTATCTTGGCCAGGTCGCAGTGGTGTATGAGAACTTGTCCTTAACTGGCTTACCTGGTGAAATAAAAGTGACATTTAAAAAAATAGGCAACATTTTTTTTCCTAGAAAGGGGATGTAGCTCAGTGGTAGAGCGCATGCTTTGCATGTATGAGGTCCTGGGTTCAATCCCCAGCTTCTCCATGTTTTTTTGCAAAGACCCAACTTCTACTTTCCAGAATGTTTAAATTCTAAGCAGGAAACAGAGATGTGCAAAATCATTTGGTCTTGTAATCTGAAGAATATGCGTTCGCCCTGGCTTACATAAAAAAATACAAAAATTAACCTGAATTAGGGCCAGACTAGTTACCATCATTTTCTCACATTGCAATTGAAAGTCTTTTCTATTGTCTCTTTTTGGTCCATTTAGATTGTTAATGTAGATTGTATAGAATTATTTATTATTATTTTTATGTTATGGTTAAAAATGTTAATGTTTTACTGTGACTTGTCGTAGGCTCCTAAGTAGACCATAAGGTTAAAAAACAAACCAAATTAAGAAAACTAAACTGAAAAACAAAAAAATACAATTAAAAACTAAGTTGCTCCGCCAGAGTGTCTCTTTTGGGTCACTTTTGTTGGTCCCAAGACCGGATTTGTTTGTTCCATGTGTAACTCTGTGTTGTTGTTTGTGTTGCACTGCTTTGCTTTATCTTGGCCAGGTCGCAGTGGTGTATGAGAACTTGTCCTTAACTGGCTTACCTGGTTAAATAAAAGTGACATTTAAAAAAATAAGCAACATTTTTTAACTTCCCAGAAAGGGGATGTAGCTCAGTGGTACAGTGCATGCTTTGCATGTATGAGGTCCTTGGTTCAATCCCCAGCTTCTCCATGTTTTTTTGCAAAGACCCAACTTCTACTTTCCAGAATGTTGAAAATCTAAGCAGGAAACAGAGATGTGCAAAATCATTTGGTCTTGTAATCTGAAGAATATGCCTTCGCCCTGGCTTACATAAAAAAAATACAAAAATTAACCTGAATTAGTGACAGACTAGTTACCATCATTTTCTCACATTGCAATTGAAAGTTTTTTCTATGGTCTCTTTTTGGTCCATTTAGATTGTTAATGTAGATTGTATAGAATTATTTATTATTATTTTTATGTTATGGTTAAAAATGTTAATGTTTTACTGTGACTTGTCGTAGGCTCCTAAGTAGACCATAAGGTTAAAAACCAAACCAAATTAAGACAACTAAACTGAAAAACAAAAAAATACAATTAAAAACTAAGTTGCTCCGCCAGAGTGTCTCTTTTGGGTCAATTTTGTTGGTCCCAAGCCCGGATTTGTTTGTTCCATGTGTAACTCTGTGTTGTTGTTTGTGTTGCACTGCTTTGCTTTATCTTGGCCAGGTCGCAGTGGTGTATGAGAACTTGTCCTTAACTGGCTTACCTGGTGAAATAAAAGTGACATTTAAAAAAATAGGCAACATTTATTTTCCTAGAAAGGGGATGTAGCTCAGTGGTAGAGTGCATGCTTTGCATGTATGAGGTCCTGGGTTCAATCCCCAGCTTCTCCATGTTTTTTTGCAAAGACCCAACTTCTACTTTCCAGAATGTTGAAATTCTAAGCAGGAAACAGAGATGTGCAAAATCATTTGGTCTTGTAATCTGAAGAATATGCGTTCGCCCTGGCTTACATAAAAAAAATACAAAAATTAACCTGAATTAGGGCCAGACTAGTTACCATAATTTTCTCACATTGCAATTGAAAGTTTTTTCTATGGTCTCTTTTTGGTCCATTTAGATTGTTAATGTAGATTGTATAGAATTATTTATTATTATTTTTATGTTATGGTTAAAAATGTTAATGTTTTACTGTGACTTGTCGTAGGCTCCTAAGTAGACCATAAGGTTAAAAACCAAACCAAATTAAGACAACTAAACTGAAAAACAAAAAAATACAATTAAAAACTAAGTTGCTCCGCCAGAGTGTCTCTTTTGGGTCACTTTTGTTGGTCCCAAGCCCGGATTTGTTTGTTCAAATCAAATCAAATCAAATCAAATCAAATTTATTTGTCACATACACATGGTTAGCAGATGTTAATGCGAGTGTAGCGAAATGCTTGTGCTTCTAGTTCCGACAATGCAGTAATAACGAACAAGTAATCTAACTAACAATTCCAAAAAAAACTACTGTCTTATACACAGTGTAAGGGGATAAAGAATATGTACATAAGGATATATGAATGAGTGATGGTACAGAGCAGCATAGGCAAGATACAGTAGATGATATCGAGTACAGTATATACATATGAGATGAGTATGTAAACCAAGTGGCATAGTTAAAGTGGCTAGTGATACATGTATTACATAAGGATGCAGTCGATGATATAGAGTACAGTATCTACGTATGCATATGAGATGAATAATGTAGGGTAAGTAACATTATATAAGGTAGCATTGTTTAAAGTGGCTAGTGATATATTTACATCATTTCCCATCAATTCCCATGATTAAAGTGGCTGGAGTAGAGTCAGTGGCATTGACAGTGTGTTGGCAGTAGCCACTCAATGTTAGTGGTGGCTGTTTAACAGTCTGATGGCCTTGAGATAGAAGCTGTTTTTCAGTCTCTCGGTCCCAGCTTTGATGCACCTGTACTGACCTCGCCTTCTGGATGACAGCGGGATGAACAGGCAGTGGCTCGGGTGGTTGATGTCCTTGATGATCTTTATGGCCTTCCTGTAGCATCGGGTGGTGTAGGTGTCCTGGAGGGCAGGTAGTTTGCCCCCGGTGATGCGTTGTGCAGACCTCACTACCCTCTGGAGAGCCTTACGGTTGAGGGCGGTGCAGTTGCCATACCAGGCGGTGATACAGCCCGCCAGGATGCTCTCGATTGTGCATCTGTAGAAGTTTGTGAGTGCTTTTGGTGACAAGCCGAATTTCTTCAGCCTCCTGAGGTTGAAGAGGCGCTGCTGCGCCTTCTTCACGATGCTGTCTGTGTGAGTGGACCAATTCAGTTTGTCTGTGATGTGTATGCCGAGGAACTTAAAACTTGCTACCCTCTCCACTACTGTTCCATCGATGTGGATGGGGGGGTGTTCCCTCTGCTGTTTCCTGAAGTCCACAATCATCTCCTTAGTTTTGTTGACGTTGAGTGTGAGGTTATTTTCCTGACACCACACTCCGAGGGCCCTCACCTCCTCCCTGTAGGCCGTCTCGTCGTTGTTGGTAATCAAGCCTACCACTGTTGTGTCGTCCGCAAACTTGATGATTGAGTTGGAGGCGTGCGTGGCCACGCAGTCGTGGGTGAACAGGGAGTACAGGAGAGGGCTCAGAATGCACCCTTGGGGGGCCCCAGTGTTGAGGATCAGCGGGGAGGAGATGTTGTTGCCTACCCTCACCACCTGGGGGCGGCCCGTCAGGAAGTCCAGTACCCAGTTGCACAGGGCGGGGTCGAGACCCAGGGTCTCGAGCTTGATGACGAGCTTGGAGGGTACTATGGTGTTGAATGCCGAGCTGTAGTCGATGAACAGCATTCTCACATAGGTATTCCTCTTGTCCAGATGGGTTAGGGCAGTGTGCAGTGTGGTTGAGATTGCATCGTCTGTGGACCTATTTGGGCGGTAAGCAAATTGGAGTGGGTCAAGGGTGTCAGGTAGGGTGGAGGTGATATGGTCCTTGACTAGTCTCTCAAAGAACTTCATGATGACGGATGTGAGTGCTACGGGGCGGTAGTCATTTAGCTCAGTTACCTTAGCTTTCTTGGGAACAGGAACAATGGTGGCCCTGTTGAAGCATGTGGGAACAGCAGACTGGTATAGGGATTGGTTGAATATGTCCGTAAACACACCGGCCAGCTGGTCTGCGCATGCTCTGAGGGCGCGGCTGGGGATGCCGTCTGGGCCTGCAGCCTTGCGAGGGTTAACACGTTTAAATGTCTTACTCACTTCGGCTGCAGTGAAGGAGAGACCGCATGTTTTCGTTGCAGGCCGTGTCAGTGGCACTGTATTGTCCTCAAAGCGGGCAAAAAAGTTGTTTAGTCTGCCTGGGAGCAAGACATCCTGGTCCGTGACTGGGCTGGGTTTCTTCCTGTAGTCCGTGATTGACTGTAGACCCTGCCACATGCCTCTTGTGTCTGAGCCGTTGAATTGAGATTCTACTTTGTCTCTGTACTGGCGCTTAGCTTGTTTGATAGCCTTGCGGAGGGAATAGCTGCGCTGTTTGTATTCAGTCATGTTACCAGACACCTTGCCCTGATTAAAAGCAGTGGTTCGCGCCTTCAGTTCCACACGAATGCTGCCATCAATCCACGGTTTCTGGTTGGGGAATGTTTTAATCGTTGCTATGGGAACGACATCTTCAACGCACGTTCTAATGAACTCGCACACCGAATCAGCGTATTCGTCAATGTTGTTGGCTGACGCAATACGAAACATCTCCCAGTCCACGTGATGGAAGCAGTCTTGGAGTGTGGAGTCAGCTTGTGTAACTCTGTGTTGTTGTTTGTGTTGCACTGCTTTGCTTTATCTTGGCCAGGTCGCAGTGGTGTATGAGAACTTGTCCTTAACTGGCTTACCTGGTTAAATAAAAGTGACATTTAAAAAAATAAGCAACATTTTTTAACTTCCCAGAAAGGGGATGTAGCTCAGTGGTACAGTGCATGCTTTGCATGTATGAGGTCCTTGGTTCAATCCCCAGCTTCTCCATGTTTTTTTGCAAAGACCCAACTTCTACTTTCCAGAATGTTGAAAATCTAAGCAGGAAACAGAGATGTGCAAAATCATTTGGTCTTGTAATCTGAAGAATATGCCTTCGCCCTGGCTTACATAAAAAAAATACAAAAATTAACCTGAATTAGTGACAGACTAGTTACCATCATTTTCTCACATTGCAATTGAAAGTTTTTTCTATGGTCTCTTTTTGGTCCATTTAGATTGTTAATGTAGATTGTATAGAATTATTTATTATTATTTTTATGTTATGGTTAAAAATGTTAATGTTTTACTGTGACTTGTCGTAGGCTCCTAAGTAGACCATAAGGTTAAAAACCAAACCAAATTAAGACAACTAAACTGAAAAACAAAAAAATACAATTAAAAACTAAGTTGCTCCGCCAGAGTGTCTCTTTTGGGTCAATTTTGTTGGTCCCAAGCCCGGATTTGTTTGTTCCATGTGTAACTCTGTGTTGTTGTTTGTGTTGCACTGCTTTGCTTTATCTTGGCCAGGTCGCAGTGGTGTATGAGAACTTGTCCTTAACTGGCTTATCTGGTGAAATAAAAGTGACATTTAAAAAAATAGGCAACATTTATTTTCCTAGAAAGGGGATGTAGCTCAGTGGTAGAGTGCATGCTTTGCATGTATGAGGTCCTGGGTTCAATCCCCAGCTTCTCCATGTTTTTTTGCAAAGACCCAACTTCTACTTTCCAGAATGTTGAAATTCTAAGCAGGAAACAGAGATGTGCAAAATCATTTGGTCTTGTAATCTGAAGAATATGCGTTCGCCCTGGCTTACATAAAAAAATACAAAAATTAACCTGAATTAGGGCCAGACTAGTTACCATCATTTTCTCACATTGCAATTGAAAGTCTTTTCTATTGTCTCTTTTTGGTCCATTTAGATTGTTAATGTAGATTGTATAGAATTATTTATTATTATTTTAATGTTATGGTTAAAAATGTTAATGTTTTACTGTGACTTGTCGTAGGCTCCTAAGTAGACCATAAGGTTAAAAAACAAACCAAATTAAGAAAACTAAACTGAAAAACAAAAAAATACAATTAAAAACTAAGTTGCTCCGCCAGAGTGTCTCTTTTGGGTCACTTTTGTTGGTCCCAAGCCCGGATTTGTTTGTTCCATGTGTAACTCTGTGTTGTTGTTTGTGTTGCACTGCTTTGCTTTATCTTGGCCAGGTCGCAGTGGTGTGTGAGAACTTGTCCTTAACTGGCTTACCTGGTGAAATAAAAGTGACATTTAAAAAAATAGGCAACATTTTTTTTCCTAGAAAGGGGATGTAGCTCAGTGGTAGAGCGCATGCTTTGCATGTATGAGGTCCTGGGTTCAATCCCCAGCTTCTCCATGTTTTTTTGCAAAGACCCAACTTCTACTTTCCAGAATGTTTAAATTCTAAGCAGGAAACAGAGATGTGCAAAATCATTTGGTCTTGTAATCTGAAGAATATGCGTTCGCCCTGGCTTACATAAAAAAATACAAAAATTAACCTGAATTAGGGCCAGACTAGTTACCATCATTTTCTCACATTGCAATTGAAAGTCTTTTCTATTGTCTCTTTTTGGTCCATTTAGATTGTTAATGTAGATTGTATAGAATTATTTATTATTATTTTAATGTTATGGTTAAAAATGTTAATGTTTTACTGTGACTTGTCGTAGGCTCCTAAGTAGACCATAAGGTTAAAAAACAAACCAAATTAAGAAAACTAAACTGAAAAACAAAAAAATACAATTAAAAACTAAGTTGCTCCGCCAGAGTGTCTCTTTTGGGTCACTTTTGTTGGTCCCAAGCCCGGATTTGTTTGTTCCATGTGTAACTCTGTGTTGTTGTTTGTGTTGCACTGCTTTGCTTTATCTTGGCCAGGTCGCAGTGGTGTATGAGAACTTGTCCTTAACTGGCTTACCTGGTGAAATAAAAGTGACATTTAAAAAAATAGGCAACATTTTTTTTCCTAGAAAGGGGATGTAGCTCAGTGGTAGAGCGCATGCTTTGCATGTATGAGGTCCTGGGTTCAATCCCCAGCTTCTCCATGTTTTTTTGCAAAGACCCAACTTCTACTTTCCAGAATGTTTAAATTCTAAGCAGGAAACAGAGATGTGCAAAATCATTTGGTCTTGTAATCTGAAGAATATGCGTTCGCCCTGGCTTACATAAAAAAATACAAAAATTAACCTGAATTAGGGCCAGACTAGTTACCATCATTTTCTCACATTGCAATTGAAAGTCTTTTCTATTGTCTCTTTTTGGTCCATTTAGATTGTTAATGTAGATTGTATAGAATTATTTATTATTATTTTTATGTTATGGTTAAAAATGTTAATGTTTTACTGTGACTTGTCGTAGGCTCCTAAGTAGACCATAAGGTTAAAAAACAAACCAAATTAAGAAAACTAAACTGAAAAACAAAAAAATACAATTAAAAACTAAGTTGCTCCGCCAGAGTGTCTCTTTTGGGTCACTTTTGTTGGTCCCAAGACCGGATTTGTTTGTTCCATGTGTAACTCTGTGTTGTTGTTTGTGTTGCACTGCTTTGCTTTATCTTGGCCAGGTCGCAGTGGTGTATGAGAACTTGTCCTTAACTGGCTTACCTGGTTAAATAAAAGTGACATTTAAAAAAATAAGCAACATTTTTTAACTTCCCAGAAAGGGGATGTAGCTCAGTGGTACAGTGCATGCTTTGCATGTATGAGGTCCTTGGTTCAATCCCCAGCTTCTCCATGTTTTTTTGCAAAGACCCAACTTCTACTTTCCAGAATGTTGAAAATCTAAGCAGGAAACAGAGATGTGCAAAATCATTTGGTCTTGTAATCTGAAGAATATGCCTTCGCCCTGGCTTACATAAAAAAAATACAAAAATTAACCTGAATTAGTGACAGACTAGTTACCATCATTTTCTCACATTGCAATTGAAAGTTTTTTCTATGGTCTCTTTTTGGTCCATTTAGATTGTTAATGTAGATTGTATAGAATTATTTATTATTATTTTTATGTTATGGTTAAAAATGTTAATGTTTTACTGTGACTTGTCGTAGGCTCCTAAGTAGACCATAAGGTTAAAAACCAAACCAAATTAAGACAACTAAACTGAAAAACAAAAAAATACAATTAAAAACTAAGTTGCTCCGCCAGAGTGTCTCTTTTGGGTCAATTTTGTTGGTCCCAAGCCCGGATTTGTTTGTTCCATGTGTAACTCTGTGTTGTTGTTTGTGTTGCACTGCTTTGCTTTATCTTGGCCAGGTCGCAGTGGTGTATGAGAACTTGTCCTTAACTGGCTTACCTGGTGAAATAAAAGTGACATTTAAAAAAATAGGCAACATTTATTTTCCTAGAAAGGGGATGTAGCTCAGTGGTAGAGTGCATGCTTTGCATGTATGAGGTCCTGGGTTCAATCCCCAGCTTCTCCATGTTTTTTTGCAAAGACCCAACTTCTACTTTCCAGAATGTTGAAATTCTAAGCAGGAAACAGAGATGTGCAAAATCATTTGGTCTTGTAATCTGAAGAATATGCGTTCGCCCTGGCTTACATAAAAAAAATACAAAAATTAACCTGAATTAGGGCCAGACTAGTTACCATAATTTTCTCACATTGCAATTGAAAGTTTTTTCTATGGTCTCTTTTTGGTCCATTTAGATTGTTAATGTAGATTGTATAGAATTATTTATTATTATTTTTATGTTATGGTTAAAAATGTTAATGTTTTACTGTGACTTGTCGTAGGCTCCTAAGTAGACCATAAGGTTAAAAACCAAACCAAATTAAGACAACTAAACTGAAAAACAAAAAAATACAATTAAAAACTAAGTTGCTCCGCCAGAGTGTCTCTTTTGGGTCACTTTTGTTGGTCCCAAGCCCGGATTTGTTTGTTCAAATCAAATCAAATCAAATCAAATCAAATTTATTTGTCACATACACATGGTTAGCAGATGTTAATGCGAGTGTAGCGAAATGCTTGTGCTTCTAGTTCCGACAATGCAGTAATAACGAACAAGTAATCTAACTAACAATTCCAAAAAAAACTACTGTCTTATACACAGTGTAAGGGGATAAAGAATATGTACATAAGGATATATGAATGAGTGATGGTACAGAGCAGCATAGGCAAGATACAGTAGATGATATCGAGTACAGTATATACATATGAGATGAGTATGTAAACCAAGTGGCATAGTTAAAGTGGCTAGTGATACATGTATTACATAAGGATGCAGTCGATGATATAGAGTACAGTATCTACGTATGCATATGAGATGAATAATGTAGGGTAAGTAACATTATATAAGGTAGCATTGTTTAAAGTGGCTAGTGATATATTTACATCATTTCCCATCAATTCCCATGATTAAAGTGGCTGGAGTAGAGTCAGTGGCATTGACAGTGTGTTGGCAGTAGCCACTCAATGTTAGTGGTGGCTGTTTAACAGTCTGATGGCCTTGAGATAGAAGCTGTTTTTCAGTCTCTCGGTCCCAGCTTTGATGCACCTGTACTGACCTCGCCTTCTGGATGACAGCGGGATGAACAGGCAGTGGCTCGGGTGGTTGATGTCCTTGATGATCTTTATGGCCTTCCTGTAGCATCGGGTGGTGTAGGTGTCCTGGAGGGCAGGTAGTTTGCCCCCGGTGATGCGTTGTGCAGACCTCACTACCCTCTGGAGAGCCTTACGGTTGAGGGCGGTGCAGTTGCCATACCAGGCGGTGATACAGCCCGCCAGGATGCTCTCGATTGTGCATCTGTAGAAGTTTGTGAGTGCTTTTGGTGACAAGCCGAATTTCTTCAGCCTCCTGAGGTTGAAGAGGCGCTGCTGCGCCTTCTTCACGATGCTGTCTGTGTGAGTGGACCAATTCAGTTTGTCTGTGATGTGTATGCCGAGGAACTTAAAACTTGCTACCCTCTCCACTACTGTTCCATCGATGTGGATGGGGGGGTGTTCCCTCTGCTGTTTCCTGAAGTCCACAATCATCTCCTTAGTTTTGTTGACGTTGAGTGTGAGGTTATTTTCCTGACACCACACTCCGAGGGCCCTCACCTCCTCCCTGTAGGCCGTCTCGTCGTTGTTGGTAATCAAGCCTACCACTGTTGTGTCGTCCGCAAACTTGATGATTGAGTTGGAGGCGTGCGTGGCCACGCAGTCGTGGGTGAACAGGGAGTACAGGAGAGGGCTCAGAATGCACCCTTGGGGGGCCCCAGTGTTGAGGATCAGCGGGGAGGAGATGTTGTTGCCTACCCTCACCACCTGGGGGCGGCCCGTCAGGAAGTCCAGTACCCAGTTGCACAGGGCGGGGTCGAGACCCAGGGTCTCGAGCTTGATGACGAGCTTGGAGGGTACTATGGTGTTGAATGCCGAGCTGTAGTCGATGAACAGCATTCTCACATAGGTATTCCTCTTGTCCAGATGGGTTAGGGCAGTGTGCAGTGTGGTTGAGATTGCATCGTCTGTGGACCTATTTGGGCGGTAAGCAAATTGGAGTGGGTCAAGGGTGTCAGGTAGGGTGGAGGTGATATGGTCCTTGACTAGTCTCTCAAAGAACTTCATGATGACGGATGTGAGTGCTACGGGGCGGTAGTCATTTAGCTCAGTTACCTTAGCTTTCTTGGGAACAGGAACAATGGTGGCCCTGTTGAAGCATGTGGGAACAGCAGACTGGTATAGGGATTGGTTGAATATGTCCGTAAACACACCGGCCAGCTGGTCTGCGCATGCTCTGAGGGCGCGGCTGGGGATGCCGTCTGGGCCTGCAGCCTTGCGAGGGTTAACACGTTTAAATGTCTTACTCACTTCGGCTGCAGTGAAGGAGAGACCGCATGTTTTCGTTGCAGGCCGTGTCAGTGGCACTGTATTGTCCTCAAAGCGGGCAAAAAAGTTGTTTAGTCTGCCTGGGAGCAAGACATCCTGGTCCGTGACTGGGCTGGGTTTCTTCCTGTAGTCCGTGATTGACTGTAGACCCTGCCACATGCCTCTTGTGTCTGAGCCGTTGAATTGAGATTCTACTTTGTCTCTGTACTGGCGCTTAGCTTGTTTGATAGCCTTGCGGAGGGAATAGCTGCGCTGTTTGTATTCAGTCATGTTACCAGACACCTTGCCCTGATTAAAAGCAGTGGTTCGCGCCTTCAGTTCCACACGAATGCTGCCATCAATCCACGGTTTCTGGTTGGGGAATGTTTTAATCGTTGCTATGGGAACGACATCTTCAACGCACGTTCTAATGAACTCGCACACCGAATCAGCGTATTCGTCAATGTTGTTGGCTGACGCAATACGAAACATCTCCCAGTCCACGTGATGGAAGCAGTCTTGGAGTGTGGAGTCAGCTTGTGTAACTCTGTGTTGTTGTTTGTGTTGCACTGCTTTGCTTTATCTTGGCCAGGTCGCAGTGGTGTATGAGAACTTGTCCTTAACTGGCTTACCTGGTTAAATAAAAGTGACATTTAAAAAAATAAGCAACATTTTTTAACTTCCCAGAAAGGGGATGTAGCTCAGTGGTACAGTGCATGCTTTGCATGTATGAGGTCCTTGGTTCAATCCCCAGCTTCTCCATGTTTTTTTGCAAAGACCCAACTTCTACTTTCCAGAATGTTGAAAATCTAAGCAGGAAACAGAGATGTGCAAAATCATTTGGTCTTGTAATCTGAAGAATATGCCTTCGCCCTGGCTTACATAAAAAAAATACAAAAATTAACCTGAATTAGTGACAGACTAGTTACCATCATTTTCTCACATTGCAATTGAAAGTTTTTTCTATGGTCTCTTTTTGGTCCATTTAGATTGTTAATGTAGATTGTATAGAATTATTTATTATTATTTTTATGTTATGGTTAAAAATGTTAATGTTTTACTGTGACTTGTCGTAGGCTCCTAAGTAGACCATAAGGTTAAAAACCAAACCAAATTAAGACAACTAAACTGAAAAACAAAAAAATACAATTAAAAACTAAGTTGCTCCGCCAGAGTGTCTCTTTTGGGTCAATTTTGTTGGTCCCAAGCCCGGATTTGTTTGTTCCATGTGTAACTCTGTGTTGTTGTTTGTGTTGCACTGCTTTGCTTTATCTTGGCCAGGTCGCAGTGGTGTATGAGAACTTGTCCTTAACTGGCTTATCTGGTGAAATAAAAGTGACATTTAAAAAAATAGGCAACATTTATTTTCCTAGAAAGGGGATGTAGCTCAGTGGTAGAGTGCATGCTTTGCATGTATGAGGTCCTGGGTTCAATCCCCAGCTTCTCCATGTTTTTTTGCAAAGACCCAACTTCTACTTTCCAGAATGTTGAAATTCTAAGCAGGAAACAGAGATGTGCAAAATCATTTGGTCTTGTAATCTGAAGAATATGCGTTCGCCCTGGCTTACATAAAAAAATACAAAAATTAACCTGAATTAGGGCCAGACTAGTTACCATCATTTTCTCACATTGCAATTGAAAGTCTTTTCTATTGTCTCTTTTTGGTCCATTTAGATTGTTAATGTAGATTGTATAGAATTATTTATTATTATTTTAATGTTATGGTTAAAAATGTTAATGTTTTACTGTGACTTGTCGTAGGCTCCTAAGTAGACCATAAGGTTAAAAAACAAACCAAATTAAGAAAACTAAACTGAAAAACAAAAAAATACAATTAAAAACTAAGTTGCTCCGCCAGAGTGTCTCTTTTGGGTCACTTTTGTTGGTCCCAAGACCGGATTTGTTTGTTCCATGTGTAACTCTGTGTTGTTGTTTGTGTTGCACTGCTTTGCTTTATCTTGGCCAGGTCGCAGTGGTGTATGAGAACTTGTCCTTAACTGGCTTATCTGGTGAAATAAAAGTGACATTTAAAAAAATAGGCAACATTTATTTTCCTAGAAAGGGGATGTAGCTCAGTGGTAGAGTGCATGCTTTGCATGTATGAGGTCCTGGGTTCAATCCCCAGCTTCTCCATGTTTTTTTGCAAAGACCCAACTTCTACTTTCCAGAATGTTGAAATTCTAAGCAGGAAACAGAGATGTGCAAAATCATTTGGTCTTGTAATCTGAAGAATATGCGTTCGCCCTGGCTTACATAAAAAAATACAAAAATTAACCTGAATTAGGGCCAGACTAGTTACCATCATTTTCTCACATTGCAATTGAAAGTCTTTTCTATTGTCTCTTTTTGGTCCATTTAGATTGTTAATGTAGATTGTATAGAATTATTTATTATTATTTTAATGTTATGGTTAAAAATGTTAATGTTTTACTGTGACTTGTCGTAGGCTCCTAAGTAGACCATAAGGTTAAAAAACAAACCAAATTAAGAAAACTAAACTGAAAAACAAAAAAATACAATTAAAAACTAAGTTGCTCCGCCAGAGTGTCTCTTTTGGGTCACTTTTGTTGGTCCCAAGACCGGATTTGTTTGTTCCATGTGTAACTCTGTGTTGTTGTTTGTGTTGCACTGCTTTGCTTTATCTTGGCCAGGTCGCAGTGGTGTATGAGAACTTGTCCTTAACTGGCTTATCTGGTGAAATAAAAGTGACATTTAAAAAAATAGGCAACATTTATTTTCCTAGAAAGGGGATGTAGCTCAGTGGTAGAGTGCATGCTTTGCATGTATGAGGTCCTGGGTTCAATCCCCAGCTTCTCCAAGTTTTTTTGCAAAGACCCAACTTCTACTTTCCAGAATGTTGAAATTCTAAGCAGGAAACAGAGATGTGCAAAATCATTTGGTCTTGTAATCTGAAGAATATGCGTTCGCCCTGGCTTACATAAAAAAATACAAAAATTAACCTGAATTAGGGCCAGACTAGTTACCATCATTTTCTCACATTGCAATTGAAAGTCTTTTCTATTGTCTCTTTTTGGTCCATTTAGATTGTTAATGTAGATTGTATAGAATTATTTATTATTATTTTAATGTTATGGTTAAAAATGTTAATGTTTTACTGTGACTTGTCGTAGGCTCCTAAGTAGACCATAAGGTTAAAAAACAAACCAAATTAAGAAAACTAAACTGAAAAACAAAAAAATACAATTAAAAACTAAGTTGCTCCGCCAGAGTGTCTCTTTTGGGTCACTTTTGTTGGTCCCAAGACCGGATTTGTTTGTTCCATGTGTAACTCTGTGTTGTTGTTTGTGTTGCACTGCTTTGCTTTATCTTGGCCAGGTCGCAGTGGTGTATGAGAACTTGTCCTTAACTGGCTTACCTGGTTAAATAAAAGTGACATTTAAAAAAATAAGCAACATTTTTTAACTTCCCAGAAAGGGGATGTAGCTCAGTGGTACAGTGCATGCTTTGCATGTATGAGGTCCTTGGTTCAATCCCCAGCTTCTCCATGTTTTTTTGCAAAGACCCAACTTCTACTTTCCAGAATGTTGAAAATCTAAGCAGGAAACAGAGATGTGCAAAATCATTTGGTCTTGTAATCTGAAGAATATGCCTTCGCCCTGGCTTACATAAAAAAAATACAAAAATTAACCTGAATTAGTGACAGACTAGTTACCATCATTTTCTCACATTGCAATTGAAAGTTTTTTCTATGGTCTCTTTTTGGTCCATTTAGATTGTTAATGTAGATTGTATAGAATTATTTATTATTATTTTTATGTTATGGTTAAAAATGTTAATGTTTTACTGTGACTTGTCGTAGGCTCCTAAGTAGACCATAAGGTTAAAAACCAAACCAAATTAAGACAACTAAACTGAAAAACAAAAAAATACAATTAAAAACTAAGTTGCTCCGCCAGAGTGTCTCTTTTGGGTCACTTTTGTTGGTCCCAAGCCCGGATTTGTTTGTTCCATGTGTAACTCTGTGTTGTTGTTTGTGTTGCACTGCTTTGCTTTATCTTGGCCAGGTCGCAGTGGTGTATGAGAACTTGTCCTTAACTGGCTTACCTGGTGAAATAAAAGTGACATTTAAAAACATCGGCAACATTTTTTTTCCTAGAAAAGGGATGTAGCTCAGTGGTAGAGCGCATCCTTTGCATGTATGAGGTCCTGGGTTCAATCCCCAGCTTCTCCATGTTTTTTTGCAAAGACCCAACTTCTACTTTCCAGAATGTTTAAATTCTAAGCAGGAAACAGAGATGTGCAAAATCATTTGGTCTTGTAATCTGAAGAATATGCGTTCGCCCTGGCTTACATAAAAAAATACAAAAATTAACCTGAATTAGGGCCAGACTAGTTACCATCATTTTCTCACATTGCAATTGAAAGTCTTTTCTATTGTCTCTTTTTGGTCCATTTAGATTGTTAATGTAGATTGTATAGAATTATTTATTATTATTTTAATGTTATGGTTAAAAATGTTAATGTTTTACTGTGACTTGTCGTAGGCTCCTAAGTAGACCATAAGGTTAAAAAACAAACCAAATTAAGAAAACTAAACTGAAAAACAAAAAAATACAATTAAAAACTAAGTTGCCTCCGCCAGAGTGTCTCTTTTGGGTCACTTTTGTTGGTCCCAAGCCCGGATTTGTTTGTTCCATGTGTAACTCTGTGTTGTTGTTTGTGTTGCACTGCTTTGCTTTATCTTGGCCAGGTCGCAGTGGTGTATGAGAACTTGTCCTTAACTGGCTTACCTGGTGAAATAAAAGTGACATTTAAAAAAATAGGCAACATTTTCTTTCCTAGAAAGGGGATGTAGCTCAGTGGTAGAGCGCATGCTTTGCATGTATGAGGTCCTGGGTTCAATCCCCAGCTTCTCCATGTTTTTTTGCAAAGACCCAACTTCTACTTTCCAGAATGTTTAAATTCTAAGCAGGAAACAGAGATGTGCAAAATCATTTGGTCTTGTAATCTGAAGAATATGCGTTCGCCCTGGCTTACATAAAAAAATACAAAAATTAACCTGAATTAGGGCCAGACTAGTTACCATCATTTTCTCACATTGCAATTGAAAGTCTTTTCTATGGTCTCTTTTGGTCCATTTAGATTGTTAATGTAGATTGTATAGAATTATTTGTTTTTATTTTAATGTTATGGTTAAAAATGTTAATGTTTTACTGTGACTTGTCGTAGGCTCCTAAGTAGACCATAAGGTTAAAAACCAAACCAAATTAAGACAACTAAACTGAAAAACAAAAAAATACAATTAAAAACTAAGTTGCTCCGCCAGAGTGTCTCTTTTGGGTCACTTTTGTTGGTCCAAGCCCGGATTTGTTTGTTCCATGTGTAACTGATGTTGCTCTTGCTGCGGGCGATTCCCTGATCCACCTCTACGCAGACGACACCCTTCTATATACTTTCGGCCCGTCTTTGGACACTGTGCTATCTAACCTCCAAACAAGCTTCAATGCCATACAACACTCCTTCCGTGGCCTCCAACTGCTCTTAAACGCTAGTAAAACCAAATGCATGCTTTTCATCAACCGGTCGCTGCCTGCACCTGCATGCCCGACTAGCATCACCACCCTGGATGGTTCCGACCTAGAATATGTGGACGTCTATAAGTACCTAGGTGTCTGGCTAGACTGCAAACTCTCCTTCCAGACTCATATCAAACATCTCCAATCGAAAATCAAATCAAGAGTCGGCTTTCTATTCCTCACAAAGCCTCCTCACTCAAGCCGCCAAGCTTACCCTAGTAAAACTGACTATCCTACCGATCCTCGACTTCGGCGATGTCATCTACAAAATGGCTTCCAACACTCTACTCAGGCAAACTGGATGCAGTCTATCACAGTGCCATCCGTTTTGTCACTAAAGCACCTTATACCACCCACCACTGCGACTTGTATGCTCTAGTCGGCTGGCCCTCGCTACATATTCGTCGCCAGACCCACTGGCTCCAGGTCATCTACAAGTCTATGCTAGGTAAAGCTCCGCCTTATCTCAGCTCACTGGTCACGATGGCAACACCCATCCGTAGCACGCGCTCCAGCAGGTGTATCTCACTGATCATCCCTAAAGCCAACACCTCATTTGCCGCCTTCGTTCCAGTACTCTGCTGCCTGTGACTGGAACGAATTGCAAAAATCGCTGAAGTTGGAGACTTTTATCTCCTCACCAACATTCAACATCTAGCTACTTTTCTGCTCTTCTGACCTGTACAGACCATCTTGTT